>NC_133537.1:28813152-29113152 GCF_048544455.1 Silene latifolia | reverse complement strand
AGAGAATTATACCTATGAAGATGATTCTAAATAATAAAGCAAAGACTAATAGATGTACTTGATGATTGATGGAACGTTGTAAATCCTCCAAATAAACCCAAATAATCTTCTAATTACCCAAAATAAATGAAGAACAATAGAGAAATTAAGGAAAGATTAAGATTGAGAATTGTATTATAACTTGATTAAGAATTGATTACAAGATTACTACTTGATTAAGGATGGATTAAGAGAACATTAAAGGATGATTACAACTTGATGCTAATCTAGGTAGTACAAAGGGGTATTTATACTAGAGATTAGGTATAAGGATTTGGGTTACTAAGGGCTTAAATAACTATTAAGTCCCTAAGAAAAGTTGAGGAAATGCTTCTCTCGAAGGAAATGAGCATTTCTGTGCTAGTCCCATGCTCATCTGCCCGTCCCATGCTGTGGCACGGGTGGTACTGCCTTGTGATCCGCTCGGATCCCTGGTGAGACGCTCGGATCAGGCTGCTGCAAGACGCTCGGCCTGGCCTCAAGACGCTCAGATCCTGCTGCTCAGAGACGTCCGGATCGTGCTCAATCCGCTCGGATCCTGGGACAGAATACTTTTCTTCTTTTGCTCCTCAATAATCCGCAAGGATCATGTCGGGGATGCAAGGATCCTTTCATCGTTACTGTTTTAGCAGGATTTTGCCTGGAAGGATCCGGCTTGATTATTGAGTAATAAGGTTATCTAGTTCAATGAATTGGGAATAAAAGTATAAATGAATAATAGGAAAGAATTAAGTATCAATAATGTTGTTTGTATTTCTTTGACAAGCTGATCACAAGTTCGGTGTATACAATAGAGTATTCAGGAAAATAATAGAAAAGTTGTAAAGGAATGATGAATATTATCGTGTCTTTTACAATTGTTTAGACCATGCTATTTATAGTCTTCAAATGTTAATTTTGGATGCATCCTTAACGTTCTCCTCGATCGTTGGAGTTGTTAGCTGGAAAATAGGGCACATTCCCTATTAATACGGTTGACTTGTTCTTCTTCTACAAACTGTTGTTCTTATCCTCTTGCACGTTCTGATTTGCGAAGATTATGTGCTCTTTGCAGTTGGACTCGGTCTTCCATGAGAGTAGGACGTGGTCATTTGTTCATATAACCGTATTTGTTGTTTGTCAATTTGATCCAGCCTGATTAAGTGTCCTATCAGGCTATTCTACGCTTACCATCAGGTGTTTCTTCTGGGATTTAGTAGCTTACTTGCCTTGTGATACTCTTCGTCTGCCAAATAATAATTAGATTTGCCTGGTCCTCGATTGCCCCAATCAGCCTAATAAGGTCAGGCTAAATAAAAGTCGGACCAGGCTAAATTGGGCCTAACAATTACCCATTTAACTTTATTATCTACTTTGGCCTTCTAGTGTTGTCTTCTCTTTTATGCTTGGTCATTAGATGCGATCAATTTTGCTCCATTCTGCCTGATAGATGAAAGGTTAGAACTCCTTTCCTACCAAAGGGGACAAAACCTCAAAGAATATGCAAAATAGGAAACTAAAGATAGTAAATGACCCAATTATGTGCTATAAAGCATAGGAATGAGGTTAATTCGGGGACTAAATGTGCTCAAATATGAGTCACATCAAATATCCCCAAACCGAACCTTTGCTCGTCCCGAGTAAAGAGGTGACCAAAACTAGGACCTTTATTTAAACTAACCTACTAATATAGCCGATGTGAGACAATTAGCCGGTCTCACTCCGCCCCTTTAACTCACAACAAGACAACCATGAGGTAGGATGCTTTCTTGCAAGGCAAGGTGGGGCTTGCCAAAATGGCGACACATCCAAGCATTAAGCACATAGAATAAGTAATGAATGCATCTACAAAAATGAATAGCCACTTTCCTCATCTAAGTGGCGGAAATTATCTACAAGGGAAGCAATCTAAGGGTACACACTCCATCATAGATATGGTTTGTTTAAATTACTAAGCCTAGAAGGATACCAATAAATCACCTCCAAGTTGTGTCAAGCTAGCGTACCTTTGTCCTCAATTGTTAAATGCTTTCGTCAAGAGTAGACCCTATGGTGTTAGAAACACTAGAGGATCGCAGAATTCCCCTTCTTGCCTAGACAAGAAGAAGGGTCGTCCCCTCTCTACCATGCACAAAAGTGGATTCGATGGATAAAAGGGATAATTGTGTTTTGAGTTTCATGTGGGAGTTTGCTTTTGTTGTTGTTGTTATTCCCCCCAATTTCTTTTGGCATTTGACATTTTTGAGAACAACTTCTTTTTGCCATTTCTTGATGTTTGGCATTTTGATGCTTGACAATTTTAACTTTTTGCATTTTCTTTTGAACATTTTCAAAGTCACCCCAATTAGTAATAAGGGTGCTTATATTTGAAGCATATGAGTCTATTTTTGCTCCTCTTTTCATTGATGCATTTTTGTGCAAACTTTTTGACTTTCATTTCAATGCTTGAACTCAAATTTGAACAATTTTTGTGCCCATTCTCTTTTGTTGACAAAATGTGGTAGAATGTGGAAGATGGTTGCAAAATTTCAAGTGTCACCTTGGAATAAACGGTAGCCAAGGAGTTATCACACCACAAGGTAATCTTAACTAGGCCTTAATCCATGGGTCAAAGGATACTAGCATGACATATCCTAGGGTGTTTTACAAGTATTCTAATGAACAAAGTCTTGAGAAGAAAAAGTATCTAGAAGGACCTTATATACACTTGTCAAGTTTCCCAAATAGATGTTTTCACAAAATTTTTCCTAAATGCAACTACATGCCATGATGCAACTATCATTTATACAACCTAATGCACATGCTTCTACCAACTAGTATGTTATATAAACTACATGCAATTCCTAATATCACATTGGTGTATACCGCATCAACCAAAATAAAGCCAGATAGTCATTAACATAGAGAGGAAAAAGGGGATTGGAAAGATCATACCATGCGGTGTTCATGATCCTCATGTCTCGGATGTGGCGTAGTCGATCAATGTGATAGAAGGACAAACAAACACAATATATATACAAAATATACAATTCTACACTATAAAGAAATGAACATGTTTTTGTATTTTTTCAAAAAAATTCAATTTTTATGGTTTTTGATTTAAGAGTCAAGTTAGAATTTCCCATCCCCACACTAGTATGGGCATTGTCCTCAATGGCCAATACGATAGGAAATTATACAAGCTATATGAGAATGCATGATTTCTACACTAATATGCAATCTATATGACGTATACACAAGTGATGCAAACTACACTATACTATATGGTGCATTAATTTATTTGTTAGAGAGCTAATTTAGATTAACTCCAAATGCTTGTGTTTGAACTTCCCCAAACCAAATGAGACACTATTTCTAGTGTAAAAATGGGGGAGTTCATGCACAAGTATGCAATGCATGAAACTAGTTTGTCATTTTGGATTTTCAAAAATGGGAACAATAAAAGACGCCTTAATGGGACCGGGGTGGGAGTCCTTTGAGTGTTTCTAGGACTCAAACAATTGATCAAGAGGAAAATATTTGAAAACAAGAGAAATGAACAAAGCTAAAGGAGGTGTAGGAGACTCACAATGGGTATGTGGCATCCTCCAAAAAGCTTGCTAATCCTCAATTGTCGCTCATGGCGACATCCTCATCACTTCCATCGTCATCATCTTCAATATCCTCATTATCATCATCAACATCATCTACCTCCATGGACCCGGAGGCTTCACCATCATCACTTGAACTTTGAACCTCTTCTTCCTCTTCCTCTTCTTCCTCTTCTTCCTCACTCTCAACAACAATCTCCTTCCCCTTAGCAACTTCCACGGTGGCATCTCTAGGTGCATTGGGAAAGAACACTTCCCTATCCGCCCAACTAGGCAAAGGACATGATGGATCAAGGAGTCCTTCCCTAGCTAAGTGTAGGAGGGGCGGATATCGAGCCCGGTAAGCATTGATTCGGTCCTCAAAAGCTTCCTTATGCATGTGTTGCAATAATTGGGTCAAGTAATCGTTTCCTACCTCAACATTAGTGCCAATTGGTCGGAATTCTTAGTAGGTAAACAGATAAGGTGGAGTCACAATAGAGGAGGAGGAGGGCTCGGCATCAAATTCCCTATGTTATTGCATAATCATCTCGGCTTCATCGGAGAGGGGAAGAAGATAGTTTGGGCTCCGGACATTGAGTCGGAAAATCTTGTTAGGCAATATGAAGGACTTAGCTTCATTAGTGAGCCACTCAAACTTGTTGTCAAGATTATCATTCTTGACCAAATTAAACTTGATGATCATAGTGGCTAAATCAAGAAGGTTGCCACCTCTAACCGGTTTGTATGTATCGTCTTTGTTGAAATCCGGGTTAAAGTGTTTGGCTAACCATGTTACTAATCCTCTATTCACAATAAAAGCCGCTCCTTCTTTTCCATGGTCAATTGTAAGCCACCGATCAATTAGGAGTTGAAGTATGTTGTATTCATTGGTGAACTTTTTGTTGACATTCATGGTGGATTCAAGGTAGATAAAGTCGAGTTCGGTAAAATAATTTGTGCCTTTCCTTGCAATTAAAATGTTGCCCACAACCTTATTCCACACTCTTATGCCCGGGTGGTGGACATAAGAACATGACACTCATGGAAGGACTCAAATTTTCTCCCGGTGATTGCTTTCCATAGAGGTGCGGGATCATATTTCGAAGGCTTCTTCACATAAGTAGAATGGTCCTTAAGAGCAAACACCTTGCCAAACTCTTCCAAAGACATTTTTCTATCCTTGTTTTCTAGGCGAAATTCAACATTTTTCCGAGTCTCTACCTTAGTGACTTTCAAAGAGCTTATAAATTCCAAGGTAAAAGAAGGGTAAGTCAATTCTTGCATATTAAAGAGTGTTTTCAACTTCATAGACTTGAAAAAATTCTTGGTCCTCTCAAGAACACCCAATTTGGCTAAAGCATCTTGACATATAAATTTGGTAGGCAAAATTGTCTTTCTAGCAAGGGATACAAATGCTTTTCTATGAGAATCATTTGTGAAAGTTACCTCCGGATATTCTTGTAGTTGTTCAATGACTGGAGTAGGAGTAGCTTCCACCATATGAATAGCAACTTCTTGAATCTCCACCCTTGCTTGATGCACTACCATAGCCTTTGAGGCTAAAAGAGCTTGTTGCCTTTTTGAAAGATTTGATGTTGTGGGTGCCTTGTTTCCACCTTTAGTATTTGCCATGTCTTCTCTTTTTTCAAGATTGTATCAACAAAACAAAGCCTTGCTTGAATGCTTCTAGTCTCCTCAAGCTTCAATTAATCCCTAATCGATTTGGGGTTTTCGAATTTTGCCTTGAAACCTTAGAAAATCAATTCAATTTTGAGGATTTTGGTGTTTTGATGGCTTTTTGTTGATGAAGGAGTAATTTGATTGTGTTTTGAGGAAGTTTGGATTTGATTTGGGTGAATTTGGTTGAGGAATTTGTGTTTTGTTGATGCGGGGATTGAGGGTTTTGAGGGTTTTGGATGTGTGTTTGTGTTTTAAAAGAAGGAAATGAATTGGGGAAGGAGGGATTTTATTCCCGTGTTTTAGCAATTCAGCAGCAGGAGACAGGCGTCTTGGGTAGGAGACGCTCAGATCCTTAGTCAGTCAGCTGAGAAATTTCTTTCCCGTGCTGAGACGCGCGGATTCTAAAGGAGACGGGTAGATTTTTGCTGGAGACGAGCGTCTTCCGTTGGGGACGCTCGGATTTATAGACAGTGGGAACTCTAAGTTTTTGCACAAGTCAGGACGCGACGATTTGCTCTTAGACGAGCGTCTTCTGGGCTGAGATGGGCGTCTTCCTTGTGATCTGCCCAGATTTTAAAACAGTCCCAAAACTTTAACTTCAGCCCTCCCAAGACGAGCGTCTTAGAGCTAGGACGCTCGGATCATGCCCAAGACAAGCGGATTCCCTCTGGGATGCTCAGATCTTCTCCTGTACCCACGGGTTCAGTTCCACCCGCGGGGATTCTTCATTTCCCATGTCATTCCTTCTTCATTCCTTTGTTCTTCATTGTGGGTGTACTATGAAGGCTCGGATAGCCTAGGCATTTGCTATCCCCACACTAAATCAAACACTACACATCAAAGCACATTAAAATCCCTCCCTCACTTTCTCTTATAATGATAAACTTGATCAAAGTATGAAATTGCAAATCCAAAATTGACAAAAATGTAATACGAGAAGTAAAATGCAAGTTAAGAGTTAGAATATTTACAAATGGTGGTTTAGGGAGGACTCTACCAAACTCTCACTTTTGAATGAGATGTCAAGGGGGCATAGCCAAGGTGTTGTTAATGTTGCTCAACACCTTGTAGAAGTAGTCGAAGGCTTGTTCATTTTCATTAAAATGATCTTCAATAGGGCTTTGCACATTGTGTTCTTCATGGTGGTGACTTGAGTCAAGATGATCACCAAAGCCTTGGTCTAAGGTCATAGCATTGCCAATGTAAGGATTGACTAATCCTTCAAATTCGTCATCCCATAGACCACAAACTTCTCTAGCTTGCTCCCCAATGATGTCATGAGTTGACAAGAGCAACTCCTCTTTCTTGTTGTCATGGCCAATGAGGTCTTCTTCTTCTCTTGTCATGATTGGTGGTGAGCTATTGAAGCTCTCATCGTTGTTGAAATTTCCTTGCTCTCGGGATAGAGCATCTTGAAGAGTATCCACTTTCTTCTTCCATATGGGTGGTGATTCCTTACCCATAAATTGATCTTTGCATTGAGATGCCAACTTCTTCCTATCACTTTCTCGGCTATAGTGATCAATCTGAAACATGGCTCATTTAGTCGAGGAGCTCTTATTGTCTTGTCAAGATTAAAAGTGATCGTCTCATCTCCCATTTCAAGTGTGAGTTCTCCATACTTCACATCAATCACCGCTCCCGCGGTATGCAAGAATGGTCTTCCGAAAATGATAGGAATGTTGGAATCCTCCTCCATGTCTACGATAACAAAGTCCACCGGGATAAAGAACTTGCCAATTCTTACGGGCACATCCTCCCATACCCCGAAAGGTATCTTCGTTGATCGATCCGCTATTTGAAGCGTAATATTGGTGCACTTGAGTTCTCCCATTCCTAGCCTTTTGCACACCGAGTATGGCATGACACTCACACTTGCTCCAAGGTCACATAATGCTTTGTTGATTGTAGTGTCGCCAATGGTGCATGGAATAGAGAAGCTTCCCGGATCTTTGAGTTTTGGAGGTGAACTTCCTTGTAGAATAACACTACTCACTTTAGTGAAGGAAATAGTCTCTAACTTCCGGATGGATTTCTTCTTGGTAAGAATGTCTTTCATGTATTTTGCATAGACCGGAACATGATTGATCAATTCCGTGAATGGAATTGAGAATTCTAAGTTCTTCACAATCTCCATGAACTTTCCATGTTGTTCATCAAGCTTAGGCTTCCCTTAACGGCTTGGGAATGGAAGTCTAATCACAATAGGCTCCTTTTACTTAGCCTTCTCCTCATTCTTCTTCTTTGAAACTTCTTGGATGGTGGGTTCTTCTTCTTTAGAGTTCTCCACAACTCCTTGCTTGTCACTGGCATCCACAATGTCTTCCTCAATTGGCCTCTCCGGCCCTTCATACCTTGTACCACTTCTCAAATGGATGGCACTCACCGTTTCATGTCTTGGGGGATTACTTTGAGGTTGTAATTGCCCCTTTTGTCTTTGAGAACTAGAAGATGGTAATTGAGACATTTGGGTTTCTAGCATTTTGGTGTGGGCTAGTATGTTGTTGATGGTGATGTCTTTGGCTTGGCTCTCTTTTTGCATTTGGGTGAAAAATTATTGTTGGTTCTTTTGCATTTGGAGGACCGCTTTTTGAACATCAAAGCCTTGGTCATTTGGTTGATTGCATGAAGGTTGATTTTGATAACTTTGGCTTTGGTTGTAAAAGGGTCTTTGAGCTTGATTTCTCATTGGAGGTGGGGTGTATGTTGGTTGAGGGTTTTGAACATTTTGGCTTTTGTATGAAAGGTTGGGATGGAATTTGGTATTCTCATTGTAATAGTTGGAATAAGGGGTGCCATTCTTGTATGCTTGGAAAGCATTTACTTGTTCACTTGTTCCCCTACATTCACTTTGGTCATGTCCCAAATTTCCACAACTCTCACATACTCCACTTGGAATTGAGGATGATGCCACCATAGCATTAACATGTTGTTTGGGTGATTTGGAAGCTTCATCAAGCTTAGCCATGGCTTTATCAAACTTCAAATTGACGGTGTCAATATGAGCACTTAGTTGAGCACCCAATTGAGTGATGGAATCTACCTCATGCTTTCCTCCTCTAGTGGCCTTTCGAGGCCTACTATATTGTGAATTATGAACCGCCATCTCTTCGATTTTGGCCCATGTTTGAATGTCATCAACTTCGGTAAACATACCATTGGATCCCATATTGAGGATATTGCGGGAGTCTTCATATAGACCGTTCCAAAATTGTTGCACAAGGAACCACTCGCTAAGTCCATGGTGTGGACAAGAACGACAAGTGTCCTTAAATCTCTCCCATGCTTCATACAATGACTCCTCATCCCTTTGTTTGAACCCAGTGATTTGGGCTCTCAACATGTTAGTCTTCTCCGGAGATAGAATTTCTTGTAGAAAGCAAGTGCTAACTTCTTCCATGAGTCAATACCAAGGGTAGTCTTGTCTAGACTTTTCAACCATTTCTTTGCGGTACCAATTAAAGAAAAAGGAAATAAGACCCATCGGATTTGGTCTAGAGTAACTCCGGTTTGAGAAATCGCATCACAATAGTCACAAAAGGTCTCCATATGTGAGTGGGGGTCTTCACTAGGCATCCTTCCAAATTGACTTCTCTCAACTAGTTGTATGAATGCAGATTTGGCAATGAAATTACCGGTTAAGTGTTGTAGTGTAGGAGTACCATTTGGTAGGTTCTCCTCGGTTGGTACGGAACGTGATGAGAATTTAGGCATTGTGGGTTGATTTTGTGGTGGGTTTTGTATTGGGTTGTCCTCTCCTTCTCTTGCAAAAGGGTTAGTAAACTTAATGTTATTTGGTTGAATGTCCACAATCTCTCCAATACCTCTCAAAGTACCTCTAGCAACTCTTCTATTGTTGGTTAAGGTTCTTTCAATTTCAAGATCAATGGGTAGCAAGTTACCTTGTGATCTTCTAGACATGCAAAATATCAAACAACTCGAAAACAATTAGAACGACCTTGAGGAGATTAACTTCCCCAAGGTAAAGAAAGACATAACTAAAAACAATTAATGAAAATCAAATCAAGTTAACACCGTCCCCGGTAACGACGCCATTTTTGGTTCGGATATTAAACTCATCGTCAAAAGCTACCAACCAAAACAATATTTATAACTTCACAAACTACTCTTAGCAAAGAGGCAAGTAAAGGTCGGATCCCAAGGGACGGGTATTGATGTAGGATTTTCAATCGCAAATGGTTGTGTCTTAAGGTGTCACAATTTGGGTTGAGATAGGAGATCAACTAAACTAATCAACAATATAAAAGTAAAGTGATAAAAACAAGCAAGATGATTAAAACGAGATGTAAACAATTGATTAAAAGCACTAGGGTGTCATGGGTTCATAGGGGATTCATGGGAGTTGATCATACAAACATGTTCTCTACTAGATGCAAGCACTTATTGTTGTGATGGGATCGAGTTGGTGTATAAGCTTACAATCCCTAAGAAGGTTTGGGTCCCGAAGCCGAATCGATTAGATTTTACAATACCTACAAGTCGACTTAGTCCTTCCTATTCAACTATATGCATGGTCTAATGAGACTCGAGTTCGTGTATAAGCTTACAAGTCTCATTGAAAATATAGGTGAAGGGTAAAAAATGCAAGGATTCACAGGCTCGCATTTCGTCAAACATAACATGTGCATAAGTTGAAATCACAAAAAGCAAGCAAATTAATTATGAAAACATATTAGATTAAGTATAGATCAATCCTCATATTGGTTTCCCCTAATTCCCCATTAACCCTAGTTAAGGTTACTACTCACTCATTATCAAGTTCAACATGCTAAGAAGGTTGTCAGTCATACTAACAAGGCAAAACATGATGAATAAATGAAAGTGATTAACAATAATTAAACAAGGTTAAGAGAAAATTATACCTATGAAGATGATTCCAAATAATAAAGCAAAGACTAATAGATGTACTTGATGATTGATGGAACGTTGTCAATCCTCCAAATAAACACAAATAATCTTCTAATTACCCAAAATAAATGAAGAACAATAGAGAAATTAAGGAAAGATTAAGATTGAGAATTTTATTATAACTTGATTAAGAGTTAATTACAAGATTACTACTTGATTAAGGATGGATTAAGAGAATATTAAAGGATGATTACAACTTGATGCTAATCTAGGTAGTACAAAGGGGTATTTATACTAGAGATTCGGTACAAGGATTAGGGTTACTAAGGGCATAAATGACTATTAAGTCCCTAAGAAAAGTTGAGGAAATGCTCCTCTCAAAGGAAATGAGCATTTCCGTGCTAGTCCCGTGCTGATCTGCCCGTCTCGTGCTGAGGCACGAGTGGTACTGCCTTGTGATCCGCTCGGATCCCTGGTGAGACGCTCGGATCAGGCTGCTGCAAGACGCTCGTCCTGGCCTCAAGACACTCGGATCCTGCTGCTCAGAGATGCCCGGATCGTGCTCAATCCGCTCGGATCCTGGGACAGAATACTTTTCTTCTTTTGCTCCTCAACAATCCGCAAGGACCATATCGGGGATGCAAGGATCATTTCATCGTTACCCATTTCACTTTATTATCTACTTAGGCCTTCTAGTGTTGTCTTCTCTTTGATGCTTGGTCATTAAATGTGATCAATTTAGCTCCATTCCACCTCATAGATGCAAGGTTAGCACTCCTTTCCTACCAAAGGGGACAAAGCCTCAAAGAATATGCAAAATGGGAAACTAAAGATAGTAAATGACCCAATTATTTGCTATAAAGCATAAGAATGAGGTTAATTCGGGGACTAAATGTGCTCAAATATGAGTCACATCAACGGTCCTCTACACAACATTTTATAAGGTCTATTTTGTAATGTATACTAAGATAAAAAAAAAAGGTGAGAAGTACCTTGAGGAAATGCTCTTCGCCAAGGTAAAGAAAGACACAACTAAAAACAACAAATAAGAACTCAATTGAACACTGTCCGCGGCAACGGCGCCATTTTGATAAGCGTGTCATTGTACCCTCTTAAACAATATTTATAGTCTCAACAAACTACCCTTAGTAGAGTGGTAAGTAAAGGTCGGATCCCAAGGGACGGGTATTGGATTAAGCTATCGATTGCAAGTAGTTATGTCTTAGAGTGTCATAATGTAGTTTGGGTTGAGATGGTGATTAGTCTAGTTTAGTAGGGGTCAATAAAGGTTATTTTGATGGTTAATTGATAGGTTGAGAAGCATTTTAGTGGATTTTGTTGCATATGTCTCTGATGTTGGGTTGGTAATGGACTTGTATGTTTTTATGGGATAATTGGATTGATTTATTGTTATGTATGGAGAGGGCTTCTTTAGAGGTTGGTATTGGGCTAAAGATATCATGTGAGTGTGGATTTTAAAGCAAGTCAAAGCCTAAAGACTAAGGTCAAAGTAAGGAAGCATCACAAGAAAGTGCCACTCGGAGTGGCAAAACAAAGACTCTTGAACTTCTAGCCACTTGGAGTGGCAAAATGCCACTTGGAGTGGCTGACCATTGGATTCCAACAAGTCCTTAATTCTCCTTTATTTTGGCAATTATGCTCATACTTTATGAGACTTGAGGAAGATTCTCTTTGAAGACCTATGTTGATCAATTTCCATATATACTTTTACATATTTTCTCTACCTTTTAATAATTAGAATACATAAACAATTTCCAATTTCAAGTTTGTTTTTATCATTTGTATGGAGGGCTAAGTTCTACATCTTGGAACAAGTTCTTGAAGCCAATTTAGTTATTGAATTGTAAGGCTCTTATTCTATTTCTATTTCATTGTTTGAATATCAAGTTTAATTTGGATAATTTGGTTGTTTGTTAATTATGCATCTAGAATGATCAACTAGTTGTTATTATTTAATTAACCATTGCTAGATTAGGTGAATGAATCTTTTTTTTGTTTACCTATTCCGTCGTAGCAATTATAATTCATCAAGTAGTATGCTAATTTATCATTGTTGAGTTATAAATGATTAAACTTGTATGAAACATAGTGAAGCATCGCTTGTATTCTTCATTTATTCATCTTTGCTAAATTCCATCGCTATATTCTACAATTTTGATACGTTTAAGCGCTTGACTAAATTGACAATATTGTAAGGGTTATTTGTTTACGCTTGTAGCTAATAACTAACATTATATGGAATTAGAAGTCGACAACTTCATAGCAAAGTATTCAATAATGAAATAGATTAGAAGAGTCAATGATCAATTCATAACTATTTGGTGGAAATTACTTGGTCCAAGAATTATTCTCATATTTGTTTACATTCAATTGTTTATATTATTTTTACATTTCATTGCGTTATATAATTGTTTTAGTAGATTAGATCAATCAACATATGAACCCCCCCCCCCCCCCCCCAATTGGTTACCTAACTTTTGCACACATTTAATTGACAAAAAGACCTTCCCTGTGGGATCGACCCCTACTTACACTTGCTACTAGTTTGAGTTTGTAGTGGATAAAAATACTAATTTGGAGACTCACAACAAGTCTAGTCATATGGTTATCTAAACTACTAGACAAGTAAAGAAAAACAAACTAAGTAAATTAAATAGGGATGTAAACAATTGATAAAAGTCACTAAGGTGTCATGGGTTCATAAGGGAATCATGGTGAGATCGTACAAACAAGTTTCATAGATGCAAGCAACTTATTGTTGTAGTGGAATCGCGTTAGTTTATATCTTACAATTCCCAGGAAGATTTGGGTCTCGGAGCCGAGTCGGTCAAGATTTTACAACACCTACAAGTCGACTTAGTTTCTTTCTATTCAACTATATGCATGGTCTAACAAGCCTTAAGTTAGTTTATGTCTTACAACTCTTGTTGAATGGATAAGAGATTTAAGCTAGGTTGTCAATCAAGCATTTCATAAAGCATAACATGTGCATAAGTTGAAACTACAACAAGAAAGCAATCATATGAACTTATTAAGTAAAGATCTATCCCATGATTAATTTCCCGAATCCCCCATTAACCCTTGTTAGGAGACTACTCACTCATGATCATGGAAAGCATGCTAACAATGGTGTCAATCATATTAACAAGCCTAAACATGATGAACGAGCAAAATACTAAACAAGGATTAAAGTAAAGAGTAAGGAAATTGTACCAACTTAGAATGATCAAAGTAGAATGCAAATAGTAATAGAAGAAAAGTTGATTGATGATGGAGAGTTGTCAATTCTTCAATAGTCCCCAAAATAATCTTCAAATTACCCAACTAGATCTAAAGATCTAAAGTTCTTGAACAATAATTAAGGAAAGATTAAAATATAATTAAGCTAATTGATCTTTAATCTACTCTAATGACTTGATAATAATCTCCGAATACAATGGAGTATTTATACTAAGTACAAGTATTAGGGTAGGTAAGGGCTTAAATGACGATTAAGCCCCTAAAATAAAGATTAACGCCTTGCAAGTCCTCCATGGAGACGCTCGACCTGCCCCTATTGGACGCCCATGTTGTAAAGGAATACACCCGTCCTGCTTCTGGGACGCTCGGGCGGAGTCTTGGGACGCCCGTCTTGTTCTTCAAGATGCTCGGGACGTGCTTGGGACGCCCGTCTCATAGGTCAATTTTGCTTCTTCTTCATTTGGCTGCCTCAAGATCCGTGGGGATCGTTGAGGAGCCTTGGGGGTCCTTCATCATTGCCCAAATACTTGTTTTATCTACTTAGGCCTTTAGTATCGGTTTCCTCTTTGATGCTTGGTCATTAGATGCTATCAATTTAGCTCCGTCTTGCTCCATACACACAAGGTTAGCGCTCCTTCCCTGCCAAGGACACAGATCCTAGATTATGCAAAGGAGGAAGCTTCAGATAGAAACGACCCTAATACATGCAAGGAAGCATAGGAACGAGGCTAGTTCCGGGACTAAATGTGTGCAAATATGAGTCACATCAGACACCCTGGCTCGATATGTTTACTTATGCAAGACTTTATTATCTTAACAGAGAGTGGTCTGATCATGTGCTGATTAAGCTCACTCTTAATAGGAAGGTGGGTGGAGACATTAAAAGGCGGAGTTTCTGATTTGATATTTGAGCAAATTTGGGTGGAGGAGGAAGGGTGAGGAGAGGCTATTGCTCGAGGTGTGGCGAGAGGGAGGGGCAATTTAGGCGGTATCTTGGAGGAATGTGCTAAGGAATTACGTGCTTGGAGGAGTACTAATATCGGAGGGATTGGTCGGGATATAGGGCGAAAATAAAAACAACTCGCGAAATTAAACGGCGGGGATAGGTTGGAGAAGAGTGTCCAACTAAGATGAAATTGGTTGCGGAGTTAGCTAAACTACGACAAATGGAGCAGTATTGGAGATAGAGGCCGAGAGCTTTGTATCTTAAGGACAGGGATTAAAATACGAAATTCTTTCATACCAGGGCTGGTAAACGTAAAAAAAAAGAATCATATTGCGGCACTTGTGGATGACGAGGGGGTATCACAGGTTGGGATGAGGGTGTTGCAGCCATGGCCAATGCTTATTTCCAGGACTTATTTACGTCTTCTAATCCGACCAATATTGAGGATGTGATACAAGGCATGGGGCACCGTGTTACTGAGGATATGAATGCTGGGTTGCGGCGGGATTATGGAGAATATGAGGTGGTTGATGCGCTTAATCAGATGCACTCGCTAAAGGCTCCGGGTCCGGATAGGATGAATGTCTTGTTCTACCACACCTATTGGGATTCAGTGGGACCGGATGTTATCAGTACAGTTCATGCCATTCTGAGAGGAGAGATGTCGCCACGAGAGTTTAATACAACTAATATTGTTTTAATTTCGAAGAAAAAACCCCTGATAAAATCCGTGATTTCCGGCCGATCAGCTTATGTAATGTGGCGTATAAATTGGTTTCGAAGGTGTTAGCAAATAGACTTAAAACTTTCTTAGGGGATATTGTGACGGAGAACCAGAGTGCTTTTACCCCAGGGAGAGTTATCACGGATAATATATTGATTGCATTCGAAATTTTTCACCATATTAAAAATTCAAAAACTCAGAGGGGCATATGTCTATTAAACGTGGCATGACGAAGGCGCATGATACAGTGGAATGGAGGTTTTTTGGAGCGGGTTCTTGCTACGCTGGGTTTTGATAGGGGTTGGATACATAGAGTATTGGCTTGTGTCACAATGGTCTCTTTCTCCGTGCTTATTATTGGGAATCCTTCTAGCGAGTTTAGATGGTCGCGAGGCCTAAGGCAAAGGTATCCTCTTTCTCCTTATTTGTTTATCCTCTGTGCGGAATCTTTATATCACCTTATGAGTCGGGCTGTGTGTAATACTACGGTTTTTTATGTCTATGGGTACTCTATTGAGTGGGACTTACTCTGTTGAGTAAGTATCTTTTTACGCAAAACAGTAGCTGACCTGATGGGTACTCGATCGATTATGTGTGACACTCGATCGAGTAAGAGGCACTCAATCGAGTAAGTCACTTACTCGATCGAGTAAGTGCGTATTATGGGTTGTTTAGCCGGGTTTTGTTAATAATGCGAGATTAATATAAAAGGGTTCGTCACTTTGCTTAATCACTTTCTCATCTTCTAAAATCTTTCAAAGAAAAGAAAAGAGTTACATAGTTCACATCCATCGCATTATTAGCAAATCCCAAGGCTTGGTTTGTCGGATTGTCTCGTTCTTTACGCCGTTGTGATCGTTGTGTCGAGGGTAAGCTTCTTATATAATTTTTATAATGTTTTATAAGTTTATTTAAACCCTAATTGGGTAGATTTGGGGGATTTGGGTGTATTATGATGATTAGGTGGTAATTATGTGATTATGTGTTATAGGAGGAGGATTCGTAGAGGAAATATTTTGATTATCTGTTGTGACGGTCTCGTGTGATTGTTATTCCAGTTAGGGTTTCCCTACTCAATTGATGGAGCAGGTCATTGTCCGCCACCAAACACATTTATACCCAACTACTAGCATAGCAAGCAAGCCGGGGTCGATCCACGGGACGAGGATACTCAAATTGTTCAATCTAATTGTAGTTGTGCTTGGGGTTGTCACAATTTTGGTTTGGGTTGATGATCCTAAACTAAAGAAGGCAATGGAATAAAATAAGCAATAAGGCAAATAAAGATGTAAACAAGTAATAAAGGATACTAGGATATCATGGGATCATAAGGGAATCATGGTAAGATAACATAAATGAGTTATATAGATGCAAGCAATTTATTATTGTTGGATTTTAAGTTAGTTCATGTCATATAGTTCATAAGAAGATTTGGGTCCCGGAGCCGAGTCATTTGTGACTTTACAACGCCTACAAGTCGACTTAATTCTTCCTATTACACTACATGCACGATAAACCAATTCCTAGGAAAACTTACATCTCGGAGCCGAGTTGATTAAGACTTTAAAACACCTACAAGTCGACTTGGGTTTTCCCTATTCAACTCTATGCAAGGTCTAACAAGGCTTGAGTTGGTTTATTTCTTACAAGCTTTGTTGAATAGATAAGAGATGGGCAAAAAATGAAAGGATTCATAGACTCGCATTTCATCAAACATGATATGTGCATAAGTTGAAGAACAATAAGCAAGCATTCATATGAACTCATCAAGCATAAATCAATCCCATGATTAACTCCCCTAATCCCCCACTAATCCTAGTTAAGTAACTACTCACTTATTATCATGGAAGACATGTTATCAATGGTCTCAATCAATACAACAAGTATAAACATGATTAAAGAGTGAGGAAATAAACAATAAAGAGTAAAGAGTAAAGAGATTATACCAAACTTAAGATGAACAATTGGAAAGGAAAGAATAATAGAAGAAAACTTGATTGATTGATGAAGAGTTGTCAATTCTCCAATAATAACCCAATAATCTTCAATTACCCAATAATAAACTTAAATTACCCAATAAACTTGAACAATAATTAAGGAAATATTAAAGTGTAATTTGTGGAAAGATTAAATGTTAATCTATTCTAATATACTCCTAATGAAGGCTTAATCTAATCTAAGAGGAATTGGTTTTATCCAAGAGAACTTGGTCTCTTGATTATTACAAATGGAGTATATATAGTGGTACATCATTAGGTTAAGCAAGCTTAGATTTGTAAATAACATTCTTAATTGTTGAATAGAGCTTTGCAAGTCCCGAGGGACATGCGCGGATCATAATACAACTCCCTCAATGATACGCGCGTCCTAGCATGCAGCACGCTTGGTCCTGTAAAGGAATCCGCTCGTCCCGAGAGAAAAACGCGCATCCTGAGCCTCAACCCGAGCGGGTTGAGATTGTCTCGAGCGGGTTGAAGGGCAACTCGAGCGGGTTGTTCTTGACCTGCACGGGTTGAGCTGCAGTTTCCCTTTTTCTTGCTTTTAACCCTATGATCCTTCTATATACTCTTTATTCCTACATCATTGGTCATCATTCTTGCCTCCTCTTCATACTAGTCCATCCAAGATCGTCAACAAGCTTCCGAATATGCGCGAGAAACGGGAATTCCGCCTCATTATCTCTTTTCCTATAAGACATATAAAATGCACTAGGAAAGCAAAATAGGAAGGAATTGAGGGATAAAATGGCCATGAAATGCTATATTAGTATGCAAAATAGGTTCAATTAGGGGACTAAATGTGCGCAATTAAGAGTCACATCAAACCTCCCCAAACCGAACCTTTACTCGTCCCGAATAAAGAGGTGACTCGAACTAGACCTTTATTTAAACTATCCTAATAATATAACTGAGGGTTATTTAATGGGAATACTACAGCCTATGGGTGCCCTTCTCAAAATACTACAACCTATAATTTAACTAAGAATACTACCAAGTATGACACCATTCCCCTCATATTACAATAAGTGGAAGGGCAACCGGAATGACAGGTGCCCTTTGTTTTAAACACACTTATTAACTAGATTTCTTCCTTCCACCTCCTTTACCCTGCCTTATTACTCTTCCTCTCTCTAAACACACCTACTCTTCATCCTCTTCATTTTCTACGAAACCAAACTAGCAAAATCAAAATCCACCGTGGTATCATAATAATCACCACCTTCAAGACCCATATCCGAGACCAGATCACCAACCACAAGACCAGCCAACGCCCTACCCAACAAACTTGTTCCCAACCCCATCCCTAAACTACTCCTCCCTCCATACGCCAGTCTAACCTTGTTGCGGCGCCCCGTACCCGTATCCACTCATCTGAGCGGGATAAGCGTATCCAAATTAACGACTCTTTTGGGTGTGATAATATCGATCACACGTGTTACAAAGAATTGAACTGTTAACGTACAAACTGTTTCCCAAAGTTCCTCATTTTTGTGGATAGGTAAATTTGTGATTAAGTTATCCCAAAAAAAGCCAGTTTTCTGCTTTATCTTGCTGATTGTCAGTACGAAGTACTGAAGTAGGAGTCCTATACACATGTTATTTGCTTTTATAAGGAAGTTCTTATTGCAATTATAATACTGAGATGCCAAATATACGAGGAAATAGACAGGAAGAAGAAGAAGGTGACGCGATCATTAATGGAAGAAATTTGAAGGAGATATTATGAAAAGGAAGAAAGATTAAATGAAGGATAAATTAAATGGAGGAGATTTACTGGAGGAAGGAAGGAGTTTTAATGGAGGAAAGGAGAAAGAGCTGTAGAGAATGTCAGGGGAAGGAGATGTGTTTTTATAAAGGAAAACGTGACCCCCTCCTCCTTAACCTGTTTCTTCCGGTAAAAAAAATGACCAATTCCGTTCTAGAAAAGGGAGTGTCATACTTGGTAGAATTTTTAGTTAAATTATAGGTTGTAGTATTTTGAGAAGGGCACCCATAGGTTGTAGTATTCCCATTAAATAACCCTATAACCGATGTGAAACAATTAGCGGGTCTCACTCCGCCCCTTCAACTTACAACAAGACATCCATGAGGTAATATGCCTTCTTGCAAGGCAAGGTAGGGCTTGCAAAAATGGTGATACATCCAAGCATTAAGCACACAAAACAAGTAATGGATGCATCTACAAAAGAATAGCCACTTTTCTCATCTAAGTGGCGGAAATCACCTACAAGGGAAGCAATTTAAGGGTACACACTCTATCATAGATATTGTTTCTCCAAGCTACTAAGTCCAAAAGGATACCAACAAATCACCTCCAAGTTGTGTCAGACTAGGGTACTTTTATCGTCAATCGCTAAATGCTTTTGTCAAGAGCAGTCTCCTTATGGTGTTAGAAACACTGTAGGATCACGGAATTCCCCCTTTTGCCTAGACAAGAAGAAGGGTCGTCCCCTTTCCACCATGCAACAAATGAGATCAATGGATAAAAGGGATTCAAAGTGTATGAGTTTCACAATGGTAGTTTGCTTGTGATTTGTTTTTCTCCCCAATTTCTTGTGGCATTTGTCATTTGAAGGATAATTCTTGCCATTTTTTATGTTTGGCATTTTGATACTTGGCAAATTTTTCAATCTTTGCATTTTTGAATATTTTTCAAAGTAATCCCATTTTGTAGCAAAGGTACTTTTATTGAAGCATAGGAGTCTATTTTTGCTCCTCATTTCATTTGATGCATTTTGCAAACTTTTGACATTGATAATTTAAACTCAATTTGGTATTTTTGTGCCCATTCCCTTTTTGTTGACAAAAATTGATGATAGAAGTGAAAGAACAGTTGAATGGCTTCAAAGGTCACCTTGGAATAAAGGGTAGCCAAGGAGTTATCACACCACAAGGTACTCTTGACTAGGCCTTAGTCCATGGGTCAAAAGATACTAGTATGACACATCCTAGGGTGTCTTGAGGGTATTCTAGGAAACAAATTCTCAAGGAGAAATATTATCTACAAGGGCCTTATATACACTTGTCAAGCTTTCCAACTAGACATTTTCACAAAATTTTCTACCATGCAAACTACATGCTATGATGCAACTAACATATATACAACTCTAATGCAAATGCTTCTATCAACTAGTATGACATGTAATCTAAATGCAACTCCTAACAACACATAGTTACAAAAACCGCAACAACAAAATACACCACGTTCTCCTTGACATGTAAGCCCATCCTCCTCATATGAATAATGAAAGTAAATGGAAGGGAAATAGAGATTAGAGCGATCATACCAAGCGGTCTTCACATTCCCTTGACAATGCCTCAAATGTAGTGTTGTATCTATGTGAGATGAGAACAAAAAGACAAGTATATACAATTCTACACTACTAACTTAAATAACATGTTTTTGGTTTTTGAAATTTTCAAATTTTTATGGATTTTGTTTTTTTTTTAAGGAACATATGTTTGCGATTTTTCGAAATTTTTCAATTTTTATGCATTTTTGGAATATAAATTCCCATCCCCCACTTTATTTTGGAATTGTCCTCAATGTACATGTAGGAGTAGAAATGAAAAAGAAATACATGTTTTTGGATTTTTAAAGTTTTATGGAAATTGAAGTACAAATGCAATGATGTGATATGAATGAATGCATGCTTTAACTAAATGCAATTCTATATGGCATATATAACAAATGAATGCAATCTACACTAGATGATGCATGCTTAGGTAACCTATGATCAAACCTCCCCAAATCGATTTAAGCACTATTTCTAGTGTAGAAAAGAATAGGTTTGGTCATTAGTGACTATGCATGAACTCAAGTCTATATGCAACAAACTATATGAATCATGTGAGATATATTACAATGCAAACTAATCTAATCATATGAGATATATTACAATGCAAACTAATCTAATCATATGAGATATATTACAATGCAAACTATTTTATTTGAACTAACTAATGTAAATGCAATGTGAAATATAATACAAGTGCAAGTGAGGTGTAAACTAAATGCAAGATAATTTAAAATGCAATGCAAGTATACATAAGAGATAGGAAAAGAAAGGGTCTTACAATCACGATCTCAATCAAAGCCTACATCATTAAGGCTATCATCATCTTCACTTTCTTCTTCTTCCTCTCCTCCTCTTTGATCATTGCCTTGGTTTGGGAACACAAGGTGAGGTTGCACCCAAGAAGGCCTAGGACCATTAGGATCAATAAACCCTTGTTCTGCCATATGGTAGTATTGAGGATAAAGGGCCAAATAGTTGTCTTCTTGCCCTTGGTGGATCCTAAAATCCATGTTGCTCATCATACCCATCAATATATCAATGGCCGATGGCAAGGTGCCGGGAGGAGGAGGAGGAGGAGGAGGTGACAAGGGTCGCTAGACATGGGGGTATGGAGGTATCTCCGCATAAGAGGGTCGACCATCATGAAGGAACGACGGAAATCGAAGGCTTGGACCTTGGGATGGCGATGGTGCATGGGAAGGAGTAGAAGGTGCCTCCTCATGTCTCTTAGGTGGTGGAGCCACAATCCTCTCAATCGGAAGGAGGTAGCTCGGCATAGGTGCAAGGCAGCTCGACCAAGGCACGGTAGGAGGAAGGTCCCAACAAGGAAAGGTGAATGTAGTGCTTCCCTTGGTGTACCAACCAATGCTTCCCAAATCATTATACTTGCACCATTTATGATGCCTACTAATAGCCTTCTCATCAATCAAAGTGTCTCCGAGTAGAGCTATATACCTCTCATCATCATTAAACCCCGGACAGAAAACATTGGCCATCCTAGTCACAAGACCACGCATCACAATTCCCTTTGACTTTGTCGTACCCTTTGCTAGATTCCGAAACCGGACAAGTAATTCAAGTGCGGGATTAAAGTTGTACTTTGGCAAACCTTGGACATTCAAATATGACTCGAGAAAAGTCATGTCAAGTTGACTCATACTTCCCGTATCACTCCTACCATTGATAGTCCCCGCAATAAATTGATGCCACACTCTAATAACCGGATGATGAATGTAGAAAGCATGACACCTCTTAAAACCATTTAATTCCAACCCGGCGATCGCTCTCCACAAGTGTGACTCCGTTAACCCCACGGGTCTCTCAAGGTCGGTCTCGGGTATCACAAGTCCAAAAATTTCACCAAAGGTATCCATATTTATTTGGTGGGTCTCATTACACAACCTAAATTCCAAAGACATCCCATATCTTTCTCCTTCAAAAACTTTGAGACTACACAAGAATTCCAATGTGAGGCTAAGATATGTCTCCTCATGCATATAAAATAAAGTCTCAAGACCCATTCCTCTAAAGAAGGACTCGGTTTGTCCTTCAATACCAAATTTATCCAAAATTTGACGACAAATGAAACGAGTAGGCTCAAATTCCTTAGCTAGTAGTTTCATAAATCGTCTCCTATGCTCATTTTTGATGAATACTACCTCCGAGAATCATCAAGTTGCTCTATCTCCGGTACTAGCTCCTCTTCTTGCATTTGGAACTCCGGTGGAGCATTAGAATTACTTCCTTTTCTCCTCTTTGATCCCTTAGTAGTAGTAGTCTTACTCTTGCGCCAAAAACTCATTTGTTGTAGTCTTAAAATCCACCAAGTATCACTACTCCAGAATGCTTCAAATCTTCACAAATAAGAGCCAAACAACGTTGAAAATGCCTTATTAGAACACTAGAAGCATTGAAGTGAAGCTAGAAGGCAAAAATCAAACCCGAAACACAATTGTAGCTCACGGATTTTTGGAGCCTCAATTTTTACGATGATGAAAATGGGTGATTTTGAGTATGTAGAAGGTTGGAAAGTTGGTTTTTATTGTATAGAAATGGATTAGAATGATTTTTAGAGTAATTTGATGGTGATTTGGTTGGATTTGATGGACATTTGAGTGATTTTTGTGATTTGGGGTTTAGCTTGAAGGTAGAAGATGAAAATGGTAGGTGAAATTTGAGTGTAGAGCAAAGTCATGGCTGAAATAAAGAGCAAACACGGGTTTACAGCTGAACACGGGCGGGTTGTAAATAATCTGCCCGGATTCTAGACAATTTTTGCAATTTAAGCCTGAACCCGCTCGGGTTGAAATGAACTCGCTCGAGTTAGCTGTTGTCCCGCTTGGGTTAAATTAGACCTGCGCGGGCTGAAGTCTGGAATGCTCGTTTTCTCAGAAAATTGCGCAGATCCTTGGGCAGGGAAATTTCTTTCTTTTCTTGGCCTTCAATACGCACGGGTTAGGCTCGGGATGCACGTATTTTAAGCGATTTTGACCCAACACCTTTTTTATGATAGAAAAGATGTGCACAAGCCCAAAATCTCCATTTTCTTCATTTTTTTAAATTTTCTGCCTTCTCATTTTCATCAATTTCCTTCAAAAAGCTCAATTAAAAATATGAGATCCCTCCTTTTCATCTCTCATGCAATTCATTAAATGAATGCAAATCTACACTAAATGCATATATATACAAATTAATGGTTATTGAGGAACTCCATCAAACCGAAGAATGCCAATTAATAATTTCATGGAAAATTATCACTAGCACTCAGGCACGTAGAAGTCGGTCAAATTCTTGGGAGTGGGACATGAATAGGCATGGATAGCAACACAAGATTATGGAATGAAATAATGCCCAAGTAATAGACCGAACAAGTATGTGAAGAATGTTATGACAAAAATCATAAGAGATGTGATGGATGGTAGGAACATGAAATGGGTAGGTGGTTGGCAATTCACTCAACTCATCCTCCAAATAGTCAAAATCACCACATTCAATGCAAGTACTCTCATTATCATCTAAGATGATTTCAAGGGTGTCTATTTGTGGTTCCCAAGTGTCCTCATATTCTTCATCCCAACAAGGTTCATTATCAAAGGGGTTGTCATAACAAGGCTCACCAAGTTTAACATAATTGTCTCCCTCTAATATGTCATCCTTAAAGGGTGAGTTTTCACTCAAGCTCACATCCATCTCACTCTCACTTTTCCCATTAACTTCAAATTCCATGGAAGTTGGTTTCATTGGTATACAAGAAGAGTAGGATGACGGCATCCAAGTATTGGTCTCACAATCAAAACTGTATTCCTCATCATCGTCACTCTCTTCATCTATCACACCATCTTCCCAAGGAGAGGCAAATTTGTGAACATAGTAGGTTGGCTCGAGGTTATAGGAAGGTGTCTCATTCTCACAAATCTCATTTTTATCATAGTTTTCCTTAATGAATTTTTGAAATGTGGTTATCACTTCTATCATACCTTCCTTGTTACTTTCAAAGATGTCATGTACAATTTGCTTAAGACATTGGGGTGGTCATTAACTCAACAAATTCCCAAAATTCTTCACAACTCATCTCACAAAGCCTACCACCACTCAAGTGAAATGCCAAGTTCCGGGTTTCAAAGTTCATGCCATTATAAACAACAAAACATGCTTCATAATTTGAAAGAGTAAAACCATGATGCTAAGCATAAGTCATATATTCTTCGAATCTTGCAATAAACTTATCAAATGACTCATTTTCATATTGCCAAAAAGTGAAAGTAGACATGTTGATCATATGAAAAAGAACAAGTACAAGAAATAAAATCCTCAAGGAACCAAGATTCCTAAAGAAGAAGCACAACTAAAACTAGACAAAAGAACGATTCAAATACACAACACCGTCCTCGGCAATGGCGCCATTTTGATGGAGCAGGTCGTTGTCCGCCATCAAACACATTTATACCCAACTACTAGCATAGCAAACAAGTTGGGGTCGATCCACGGGACGGGGGTACTCAAAATGTTCAATCTAATTGTAGTTGTGCTTGGGGTTATCACATTTTGGTTTGGGTTGATGATTCTAAACTAAAGAAGGCAATGGAATAAAACAAGCAATAAAGCAAATAAAGATGTAAACAAGTAATAAAGGATACTACGATATCATAGGATCATAGGGGAATCATGGTAAGATAGCATAAATGAGTTATATAGATGCAATCAATTTATTATTGTTGGATTTTAAGTTAGTTCATGTCATATAGTTTATAAGAAAATTTGGGTCCCGGAGCCAAGTCATTTGTGACTTTACAACACATACAAATCGACTTAATTCTTCCTATTAGACTACATGCATGATAAACCAATTCCTAGGAAAACTTACATCTCGGAGCCGAGTTAATTTAGACTTTAAAACACCTACAAGTCGACTTGGGTTTTCCTATTCAACTATATGCAAGGTCTAACAAGGCTTGAGTTGGTTTATATCTTACAAGCCTTGTTGAATAGATAAGAGATGGGCAAAAAATGCAAGGATTCATAGGCTCGCATTTCATCAAACATGATATGTGCATAAGTTCAAGAACAATAAGCAAGTATTCATATGAACTCATTAAGCATAAATCTATCCCATGATTAACTCCCCTAATCCCCCAATAATCCTAGTTAAGTAACTACTCACTTATTATCATGGAAGACATGTTATCAATGGTGTCAATAATTACAACAAGTATAAACATGATTAAAGAGTAAGGAAATAAACAATAAAGAGTACAGAGTAAAGAGATTATACCAAACTTAAGATGAACAATTGGAAAGGAAAGAATAATAGAAGAAAACTTGATTGATTGATGAAGAGTTGTCAATTCTCCAATAATAACCCAATAATCTTCAATTACCCAATAATATACTTGAATTATCCAATAATAAACTTGAACAATAATTAAGGAAAGATTAATGTGTAATTTGTGGAAAGATTAAATGTTAATCTATTCTAATCTACTCCTAATGAAGGCTTAATCTAATCTAAGAGGACTTGGTATTATCCAAGAGAACTGGGTCTCTTGATTATTACAAATGGGGTATATATAGTGGTACATCATTAGGTTAAGCAAGCGTAGATTAGTAAATAACATTCTTAATTGTTGAATAGAGCTTTGCAAGTCCCGAGGTACATGCGCGGATCATAATGCAACTCCCTCAATGATACGCGCGTCCTAGCATGCAGCACTCTTGGTCCTGTAAAGGAATCCGCTCGCCCCGAGAGAAAAACGTGCATCCTGAGCCTCAGCCCAAGCGGGTTGAGATTGTCCCGAGCGGGTTGTTCTTGACCCGTGCGGATTGAGTTGCAGTTTCCCTTTTTCTTGCTTTAAAGCCTATGATCCTTCTATATACTCTTTATTCCTACATCCTTGGTCATCATTCTTGCCTCCTCTTCGTACTAGTCCATCCAAGATCGTCAACAAGCTTCCGAATATGCGCGAGAGACTGAAATTCCGTCTCATTATCTCTTTTCCTATAAGACATATAAAATGCACTAGAAAGCAAAACAGGAAGGAATTGAGGGATAAAATGGCCATGAAATGCTATATTATTATACAAAATAGGTTCAATTAGGGGACTAAATGTGCGCAATTAAGAGTCACATCATCAGTATTGATTACATGGTGTTGTTGGTGATTAATTGTTGTTGTTGTATATCATATTGGTACTGGATTTGGAATTGGTGATTGTTGATAGTATAATGTGATTCTTGTATAATTGGCTATGGTTTGCGAGGTGCGTCCTCGGCTGAGTGCATTCACTTGCGGCAGTGGCTTCACGCCCTTGATTCGCCTTCTGTGGAACCCGCCGCAGAAGGGATGTGCACATTTAGGAACTTGGGTTTATCGCTCGAATGAGATGAGCGGGGCTTAGGTGGGAACGTCTGCGGTCCCCTACTGGTGGTGTGGAATACTTGTTGCGATGATTATTCTGGCAGGACTATGCACTTTAGTGTGTAGTCAGGTTTGTGGCGGTATATGGAGATTGGTTTGGCTGGATTGGATTATAGTATTGCTTTTATTGCAGCTGTGTTGTTTTGTGTAATCAGTACTGACGCCGTTTAATTGTTTTAAAAACTGTGATGATCCATTCGGGGATGGTGAGTAGTTATTGAGTAGGTATGAGTTGATGCGCATGGGATAGCCGGGTTGAGTCATCACGAGCTGTTTAGAAGTCTTCTGTTGTGTTAAACATTCTTTTACATTGTTTTAGTTGGCTTGACAGTTTTGAGGAACATTTGTATTTTACTTTATCAGTTTGGGTTTTGAACTTGTATTGCTTTAAACTTATTTATTAAAGTATGTTCCTTTATGGTCTATTTGATATTCATTTCCTCGGGTAACCGAGATGGTAGCATTCTCATACTTTAAGTGGTCCTAGTAAGGCACTTGGAGTATGGGGGTGTTACAAAGTGTTATAAGAGAGACGATTATTGAACCTATAACTAATGAACTCAATCAACTTAGGGAGGCAAAATAAAATGAAACCGGGTAGGAGTTGTTAGGAGCTAATGCAAAGACTTGGGAGACGTCCTAAAGTCGCAATCTCGCCCTACAACTTTGAACCGGTCACTATGGGGTGTGTGTCGGGATCGTTATGTGTTTATCTTGTATGTTGCATATCTATATAGAAATGTGTTGTATGAAATAGTGGATGAATGCATGTGGAGGATAGGAGATGTGTGGTGAAAGATGAGTATAAACATAGCGAGGTTTAACCCAAAGGAGTACATGGGCACGGGTGCGCCAATTCTGCTTGATAATTGGCATAGAGAGATGGAGAACATACTTAATGTGGTTCATTGTCCTGAGGATTTTCGAGTGGAACAAATTGTGTTCTACTTGAGAGATGCAGCTAGAGAGTGGTGTGACAAGGTTAGGGAAAGTGCCTTGTACTTATATGTGAAACAAGGGTTGTCTTCTATACCTTGGGGTGAGTTCAAGAGAGCCATGCGTCGAGAGTTTGTGCCAGAACATGTGCGTAGTAAGTTGAGAGAGGAGTTTGATGACTTCAAGATGACTTCTGATATGATAGTGGCTGAGTATTATCACAAGTTCAACGAGAATTCTAGGTATGAAGAGGATATGGATGGAACCAGGAGAATTTAGCAGTAAGGTTTGAGAAGGGTTTGACACCCAAGATTATGGAGAAGCTACTGATAAGAGTCCTTATTGATGTTAAGGAGGTATATGAGCGTGACGGGAGAGCTGAGAGGTTAGTAGAGATGGCTAAGGAGAACAGGGAGAGAGCTTCTGAGAAGAGGAAGGTTGAGAGCCTGAGAGTGAGGGTGGTGGTCAATCTAGTTACAAGAGGGGCGGCCATAACCAGGTGAGAGCTTACTCTTCGGGGTCGGGGTTTAGTGGTGGAGCTTCTTATGGGCGTGGCCGTAGAGGTGGTAGTAGCACCTGGGGTTTATCTTGCTTTAACTGTGGCGGTGTGGGCCACAAGAGACATGAGTGTACCAGTGCTGTGGGTAGGGGTTTTCAGAGGCAGTCGCAGGGGAGTTTATCTCATGGTCCATCTCAGAGCTATGCTAGTAACAGGTCGGCTGGGCCGTGGAATAATCAGGGTGGTCAGAATAACAATGGTGGGGCTAACCGCAATGGCGGTAATTCATATCAGAGACCAGCAGCGAACAACAACCAGGGGTCGACGTCAGCTGCTAAGCTGTCTACTTCTGCTAGTACTATCCAGGGAGGTGGACAAAAGACCAGTGGTAAGCTGTTCATGATAGAGAAGAAAGCAGCTGAAGATGATGCTCACGTTATCACAGGTACTTTTCTTGTTAATGGAGTCTTTACCTTTGTTTTGTTTGATTCGGGGGCGTCACAGTCTTTTGTATCATCGAGTCATGCTAAGCTTTTAGGTTTGAGAGGGTATGAGTCTGTAAAAGAGGAAGTTTTTATACCGTCGGGCGAGTTTGTATCTTGTGGGAGGTTGTATAAGGGTGTGTCTATGATAGTTGGGCAGGTTGACCTACCAGTGGACTTGTTAGAGTTTCCTTTGGATGGTTTTGAGATGATAGTTGGTATGGACTGGTTGGGTAAGTAAAAGGCTAGAATAGACTGTCACCAAAAGAGAGTCTCTTTGAGAGGTCCTAAAAGAGTTAGTGTGTCTTACCGTGGGTTTGTTGTCAAACCTATAATCAAGTTGATTGCAGCAGTGACCTTGAAGTCTTATCTGAGGAAGGGGTTTCCGTTGATCTTATGCCATGTGAGACACCATAGTATTATGAGTTCGACAGTTGATCAGATACCAGTGGTGGGAGAGTTTCCATATGTCTTTCCGGAGGAGATACCAGGTTTACCACCAAAGAGGGAGATCGATTTCAGTGTTGAGTTGAAACCAGGGACGGGACCAATCTCTAAGGCCCTGTACCGCATGGGTCCTAAAGAGTTGGAGGAGCTGAAAAAACAGCTGGATGATTGTTGGAATAAGTGTCCTCCGACAATAATGCGATCACAACTGTCGATCATAATGATCACATGTTTAAATCTCATTTTTAAGAATACATGTGGGATGTAATATTTTACAGTAAACTGGTCCACACATATCGGTAATGATTGGCTGACTAGAGTTTGACATTATCATGTCGATGCGGCGAGTGGTGATCGATTGATCCCCTTAGGTCATACCTATAGGGAAATACTCTTAATTGATTATTTAATTAATCGTATGCCGATACGGGTTAATTAAATTCCTTAAAATTGACGAGTGATTTTGTGAGTAAAATTACGTCTCTTATTGTAATTTGATTAAATAAGATTCGATCTAAGTAATCGAATTATTTTATTACTTAGATTAATTTATTGTTTATGAAACAATTAAAAATAGAATGAATAATTTTTTATAACCACATGTAGATGTGATTTATAATCATATGACCCATTTTGGTACAAGTAATTTTTAATTACTAGTTATTTTTTGTATGTGACATATTTTATTAATATGATGATTTTTAATATGTTAAAAATGTATTATAATGTAACATGTCATGTAACATGTCACATATGTCACAATTGACAAATGACAAAAATAAAATGGACCACCATTTTACATGGTAACCGAAATTAGGAGGGGTATTAAGGGTTTGTGTTGTTGAATTTATATATTATTCAACAAACACAATGATAACCCTAGGGTTGTATGCCTAGCCTCTTGTGAAGAGCAAAAATGAAAAGCATTGGGCATACTACCCAAGGCCATCATTTTTTCGGCCACCCATAAGAAAAGGAAAGAGTTTTCCCTTCTTTGATATTTTTATTCATTCTAGTCTAAAATATTTTTGTTCTCTCTAGTTTTTGAGAAGAAGCTTAAGAGCAAAATAAACTCACACATTACTCCCTCTTGAACCGAAATTTCAAGAGCAAAATAACAATTTATTTATGTCATTTTAAGGAAGGATTTTATTAATACTAGTCTTATGTTAATAAAATCTATTAAGGGTATTCCTTGGGTATAATTCCTTGGGAGAGATTCTAAACTTGAATCTTGTTCATCCATTATTGGAAAGCTCAAGAACTAACAAGAAGGAGATCTTGTTGGTACCCAAAAATCCGAAATCCCATAGTAAGAAAGACGATTTCTTCTCTACTTTTGTTCAAGTTTGCATGCATAAGATCTAGTTTTAATTTAATGACTAAATTAAAATGTGACATATATGAATATTTAAACTTAAGAGATTAATGAATCCTAACAAGCGGTATCAAGAGCCTTAGGTTGTTTGCATGCAAATCGGTTTATAGTTTTTCCGAGTTATATGATTAACATACAAACTAATTAAATTGGTTTTATAAAGATAAACCTAAAAATAAACTTGCATATTAAAAGTTTCTGGTCCTAAGTGATTTTTAGGACATTTTGGTTTATTTAGGATTTTATTGTTCATTTAATATAATATTGGCATTAAAATGTGATTTTTATGATAAAAATGTCATTTTTGGACGAAAATTAGCTAAACTTCGAATTTTTCAGTGGTTTTTTGATACGTTTTCACATATATTATCTACTGATGGCCTGTAAATGTTCATGATAAAATGAGTTGTATTGCTCGAAATATGGATTTTTCAAGTTTAAATCGTATTTAAATGGATAAATCGGTTAATATGAGTTATATTTCGAACTGGTCATGGAAATATAGTATGTTGTCACATGAAATTTTACAAGATGTGTGTAAAATATTTGGCTATAATGAAGTCTTTATGCATGATTTATGAATTTTTGATGAAAAATCACATAAATAGTGACTATAATTAGTAATAATGCTAAAACATACTTCATGACTAAAGGAAAAACGTTAGTGGAGACTAATTTTGAGTCCTAAGATGGTTAGGGTAATTAACTTGTACATAAATATGAATTTATGTAATTATTGTGATTTTAAAAGGTTAAATCACGCAAATCCGTATAAAAACCGATTAATATACGATATTGGCTCCTTAAAGGCGATTTAGCATAAAATCGAGCATGTTCATACATATTATAATGCTGCATTTTATTTATGATTGTCATATTTTAATTTTATGTAATTTTTGGATTATGTAATTTTACTTAGTATGGCCTTAGTTTTTAATCGTTATTACCCGAAATGTATGGGAATATCGATTTGGTTGTAATTATTGTGATCTCGTATCACCGTTTTGTAATTTAATAGATTTATTTTTATTTTTATTACAAATGTATAATAGGAAATTATGTAATTCATTTTGTAATTTAATTATTCTGGAGTTCCTTGAAGACGGTGTCATTCGAGAAGGCGATCCATCAAAGAAAGTGTTGCTTTAAAATGCGTGCCAAGACCGAAGGTCAAGGGACCACAGGAGTTGGTTTCCGAATTTGTAATAATTTATTAGATTTACTATTTTAGGAAGGCCATACTAGGATTTTATTTTTTATGCTTTGCATTTTATTTATATGTTGCATGCATCGCTAAATCGCCATAACTAAACATGCATTTTAATCGAGTAAATCGACCGTGTCAATTACAATTATCGTAGTTCACCGCTTTAGTTCACTTAAAACGTGATAGATAATAAATTGACATGACCTCTCGCTTAAATAAACAATTGACACTTAGCCTTACCAAAACTTAGAAACCATGAAAACCTATTTCGTGAGGGAGTGCACTCGGCCTTACCGGGGTACAAACCTTGCTACGTAGAGGAAGTGGGTGATAAATGTCTACCCACCGAATTTCTAAAGATAAGGGTTGTATTCGGCTTTACCGATGCCCAAGTTGATGTAAATTTGGATCACGGACACATTTATTCGAAATTTGGGTTGAACTCAACGAAAGTATTCTCGATGGTTGCCGGATGTGATTCGGGCTAAAGATAAATATTAATGTAATTTTATCGACCAAGAGTTCTAAAAGTAGAATCGATTAAAGAGTCAATCCACCGAGTTATATTGATGAGGGTTGTATTCGGCTTTACCGATGCCCAAGTTAATATGAATTTGGATCTTGGAATAATTTATCATAGTTGGGTAGAGGTCACTATGTAAATGCTTTACTTGTTATTTACAAGTATCAATAAAACGATAAATGTTATGTTTTCCACTATTCCGTTATCATATTATTCTATTTCTTTACCACAATTCATATACGATATCATTTCGATTTTTGATTTAAATCTCCACTAAAACATCGTAACTAAAGACAAAACTTGAATTTTTCTTCTAAAAACCTCGTATTATCCATTGTAAGGATCTCTTGTGAAGGTATAGATAAAAGTTATTCGTGATCAAAAGGGTTTTTTGATTCTTGACTAACATATCTACTTACAATGAATTGGTTCTCATATGCTTAATTGAGTTAAGTACTTTGAAACGTTACATCATTTTGGTAACTAGATTTGTTTGAAATCAAAATTAACCAAAATAACGCAACCACTTCAATGAAAGTTTTAAGACTAAACAAATGAATGAAGAGTAGTCTTCGTGAATTTCAATTTTGCTTCTCTTAGCAAAGACTCATTGAAATGAGTGGGAGCATTCTCTTAAACCGTTAAGAAAAGGATAAGGTTTTAAAGAAGTAAAATTAGAATGGGATTGATACAAGGTAATGTTAAAAGTAAAGTTATTGAGAATAACGATACTAAACCTATCAATCCCGACCGATAAAGTTTTCATTGTCTTAATTGTTGGACACTAGAAAGGAAACTAACCCAAATTATTGAAGAATCAACAAGTTAGTTGTGGGACATCTAATGGGACCTTCTTCTTTAAATGTTTATTTGATTAACATAAATTTTGCTAGTACTACTTCGTCAATATTAGAAACCAGTGGAGGTTTTCATCATTGTATTCGATAAATAAGATGATTATAATATGACGACTAGCATCAAATAATATCGACAGATAGAGTCATTGTGTAATCAATCTAGTTTTGGGTTTATAGTTGTACTTAATTATCACTATTAAGTGCATAAACTCTAAATAAGAATATAAACTTGTTAAGATACAAAAGAGGTTTCACTTTTGTGACCCTATACACCACGATTTGAAGTATGGCTAGCCCATTATCAAGGTGAATATATTCTAAACCAAACTAGAATGATACATCATGTAGATGATGCAAGACTCAAATTGGTATCCCAAGATTAAACCTTAAATTCTGGAATGATGAACGCAAAGAGTTATCGAGTACTCTTAAAACCATTAGGTTCTTAATCTTGTGGTATATGCGTATCTTGTATTCAAAGCAAGATGTCTCGTGCCTTTTGGTTGAAAAGGAGATCGAGGTTGTAAATCATTGATCCAAAATAGGTTGATCATTTTCTTTTACCAACGATTTAGGTTGACACTAATGTGTTCACTTAATAAGGTAAATAGAGAAATCTTTGAAGAATTTCAAAGAGTTCCAGGAATCACGATTTAGTCGTGATGGGATTATCAAAGTGAAGACTTTGATATAAGCCAAAGGAAATGTGATATAGTATCACAAATTAATCTCTCTTAGCACGCATTATGGGATAATGTGTGGTTAGATAAAGAAATCAAACGCTATTCGATATTGTTTGGACTTCAATCAAGTTACTTTGAGTTACTTGATCCTTTTGGGGATTTTATCATTTTGTCTAAATTATTTTTCCACTAAATCTAAAACGATTCATATGAGATATGAAATGGTAGGGTACCATGCTTGTAAGTTTTCACAAAGAAACAAATGCGCATTTTTTCCTTACTATAATCACGAGTACAACGGGTTTGTGGCTCGTAAAGCTGTCTTTCTAGAATACAAGTTTATTTCTAGAAGACATAGTGGGAGAAATTATTCAAAGAGCCACAAAGAATGTTATGTCGCAAGAAACTGGTAATTCTTGGCTACATGAGACGTTTTGTGTAAGACGCTGTTTCTTCAAAAACTAGGAGGTTAAAATCATCACTTGTTGAAGATGATGAACTAGTGTTATTTTTAGAAAGTAAAAAGCTTACAACTTACAAAGCAATTAATTGACTCATGTTACTTCAAGAAAGTAATGAACATATGACTTACATGAGAATGTTTACATCACAACTCAATACAAGGCTTAGAGCCATGAAAATCCGAAATAAAAGGCTTGATTAGTGACAAAGGGTTTTGCATTAATAAAGAGAGATTTCAAAGCTTGATTGGTAGCAAAGGGTTTTGCACTAGTTGAAATGCTTAAGTCTATTTGGATCTTCTTAGGGATTGTGTGTCATTATGATGATATACATATAGCAAGTGAATCTAAAACCCAGTTCTTCAATTAGAAGGAATGTATTCAATATATGTCTTGAGTTTTGTAGATTCTTGCAATCCTGAGATAATGTACAAGTTGAGAGAGGGTCTTGAGTAGGACATCAATGAGTTGGAATCAATGATTTGATCATGGTATAAAACTTTTCTCGATAAGTCGAGAAGTTGTGTTTATACATGGAGTTTAGTGGGAGTTACGGAAATTTTAATTAGTCTTATATGTGGATGACATATTGATCATTGGGAATGATTTGACACTTATGGAGTATTATAATACATCTTTAATATCCGGAGTTATGGAAATAAATCTACATGATATTAGCATCAAATAAGAAGTCTTATGTTGATAAGATTCATGATTAGTTCAATCGAGTTGAACATATTTGATTGATTCCATTTGCTTCCGCTGCCGGATCAATTAAATGAGTAATGATGTACAACACTTCATATACTTTGAGTATGATGAATTGTTTCAAAATCGAATTTAAGTAATAGTTACCAAGTAGCCATATATATTATTCTTAAGTGCTTGAGGAAGCATTACGGATGGAAAGTTAAGTGTTTTTGATGCAATTAACAAATTTGTGTAAGGGTGTTACACGAATGACAATTGAGATTGCGAAAGGTTTCAGACAAAACCATATTCAAAACACGTGAAGATGGTTAAGGAACCATTGTGGCTATGTTATTTAAGAAATAGATTTTCTAGAATCGTTCTAGGCAATAAAGAACAATGAGAAATATTTACAACGGAAATTGAGTACACTTGCAATCATGGGATGTGCAAGAAGGATGAGTCCCGCACACTGTGAAAACAGTGGGAGCTATTTTAAGGCAAGAAAGCCTACGTCTAGATTGGATCTAGACATGTACTCAGAAAGTTTTGTAATGCAAATGTATACATTACGAAAGGAAAACGAGTATGTAGTAAGGTTGAGTAAGGTACAAGAAGTTGATAAAACCTACTAACCAAAGCCTTCTCATAGGCTTAACATGATGAGTCATATCATATGTCATTTCAATTGCATTGAGATGAACAACTACATATAAGATGAAAATGGATCATAAAAATATGAAGTAGTAATCAGGTATTGACTATTCATATGTGATAATCACATTTGCCGTTCGAGTTTTTAAATCTCAAAACTTTTTTTTATACTTTGTTACATCCAAACGGGTTGTAGAGACAATATTGAACCCCGTTAAAGTGAACTCGGATTAACATGGTATTCGCCCATAGTCACTTGTATGAGGTGACGCCTCGAAGTGACTAGAGTGTGATGCGATTGATGGCAAGTTCAAGTGCCATAGAGTCATGTGAGATAACTAGTCGATCACATGGGCAGACTGTTAGGAACACTTTTGTCGGGCCTTATGACCGCTTATAGAGTTCTGGCAAATTTATATAGCCTGGTCGTGGCGAGAGCTACTATAGTATTCTAATGAGTCGATTCTTTTGACTAAAGACTGTTCACCTAAGATGGCATAGTTTCAGATTAGGTTTGATTTATGTTACTACGACCTTCGTAAATGGGGTCAAAGGGGCATATTTTGGGTTATGATGGTTGTGGCTAGTCGAAGGGAATAAGTGCGATAGGAATTGTCCACCCCCTTGTCAGGGTTAAAACAATATCTCAGGGCCACTCGAGGAGTAATGAACTGGAAATGTGTGGCCACGCTCGGAAAGTATCTATGGTAGATAATTCCGGTCAATCAGTTATTCTCCAGATCGAGGAAACCACTCTCGATATGATCACTTGCAAGTACGACCTGAAAGACACCTTGCATTGAGTGGGAGATAGTAATAGGACAAGAGAATTGGTGACGCACACTTGTCGACGACAAGTAGGAGATTGTTGGAATAAGTGTCCTCCGACAATAATGCGATCACAACTGTCGATCATAATGATCACATGTTTAAATCTCATTTTTAAGAATACATGTGGGATGTAATATTTTACAGTCAATTGGTCCATACATATCGGTAGTGATTGGCTGACTAGAGTTTGACATTACTGTCGTGCGACGGTGGTGATCAGTTGATCCCCTTAGGTCATACCTATAGGGAAATACTCTTAATTGATTATTTAATTAATCGTATGTCGATACGGGTTAATTAAATTCCTTAAAATTGACGAGTGATTTTGTGAGTAAAATTACGTCTCTAATTGTAATTTGATTAAATAAGATTTGGTCTAAGTAATTGAATTGTTTTATTACTTAGATTAATTTATTGTTTATGAAACAATTAAAAATAGAATGAATAATTTATTATAACCATATGTAGATGTGATTTATAATCATATGACCAATTTTGGTACAAGTAATTTTAAATTACTAGTTATTTTTTATATGTGACATATTTTATTAATATGATGATTTTTAATATGTTAAAAATGCATTATAATGTAACATGTCACATATGTCACAATTGACAAGAATAAAATAAAATGGACCACCATTTTAATGGTAACCGAAATTAGGAGGGGGATTAAGGGTTTGTGTTGTTTAATTTATATATTATTCAACAAACACAATGATAACCCTAGGGTTGCGTGCCTAGCCTCTTGTGAAGAGCAAAAATGAAAAGCATTGGGCATAATACCCAAGGCCATCATTTTTTCGGCCACCCATAAGAAAAGGAAAGAGTTTTCTCTTCTTTGATTTTTTTATTCATTCTAGTCTAAAATATTTTTGTTCTCTATAGTTTTTTAGAAGAAGCTTATGAGAAAAATAAACTCACACGTTACTCCCTCTTGAATCGAAATTTCAAGAGCAAAATAACTATTTATTTGTGTCATTTTAAGGAAGGATTTTATTAATACTAGTCTTATGTTAATAAAATCTATTAAGGGTATTCCCTGGGTATAATTCCTTGGGAGAGATTCTAAACTTGAATCTTGTTCATCCATTATTGGAAAGCTCAAGAACTAACAAGAAGGAGATCTTGTTGGTGCCCAAAAATCTGAAATCCCATAGTAAGAAAGACGATTTCTTCTCTACTTTTGTTCAACTTTGCATGCATAAGATCTAGTTTTAATTTTATGACTAAATTAAAATGTGACATATATGAATATGTAAACTTATGAGATTGATGAATCCTAACAAGCGGTATCAAGAGCCTTAGGTTGTTTGCATGCAAATCGATTTATAGTTTTTCCGAGTTATATGATTAACATACAAAACTAATTAAATTGGTTTTATGAAGATAAACCTAAAAATAACCTTGCATGTTAAAAGTTTCTGGTCCTAAGTGATTTTTAGGACATTTTGGTTTATTTATGGATTTTATTGTTCATTTTATATAATATTGGCATTAAAATGTGATTTTTATGATAAAAATGTCATTTTTGGACGAAAATTAGCTAAACTTCTAATTTTTCGGTGGTTTTTGGATACGTTTTTACATATATTATCTACTGATGGCCTGTAAATTGTCATGATAAAATGAGTTGTATTGCTCGAAATTTGGATTTTTCAAGTTTAAATCGTATTTAAATGGATAAATCGGTTAATATGAGTTATATTTCGAAACTGGTCATGGAAATTTAGTATGTTGTCAAATGAAATTTTACAAGATGTGTGTAAAATATTTGGCTATAATGAAGTCTTTATGCATGATTTATGAATTTTTGATGAAAAATCACATAAATAGTGACTATAATTAGTAATAATGCTAAAACAAACTTCATGACTAAAGGAAAAACGTCATATGTTTCATTTTATCATATATTTCAGATCTAAAAGTGAAAAGCTGATAAAAAAAAATTCTCATATTTTTATGGTCATAATTGTTAAAACCGATAAACCGCAACATTGTTTTTCTCGATAAATTTTCGAAATTTTTAACCTAAGTTTTGAACATTATGAGTGTCATGGTATTTTTTCCCGAATTATCATGAGTTTAAATTTCAAAATTTGAAATTATTTGAAATTTTTATGATTTAATTTGAGGTTTATAGCATAAATTTTGTATTTTTGGGTCCATTTATGAACAATATTAAGAAATAAAGTTTAATTATTGTCAAATGTTAGTGGAGACTAATTTTGAGTCCTAAGATGGTTGGAGTAATTAACTTGTACATAAATATGAATTTATGTAATTATTGTGATTTTAAAAAGTTAAATCACGCAAATCCGTATAAAAACCGATTAATATACGATATTGGCTTCTTAAAGGCGATTTAGCATAAAATCGAGCATGTTCATACATATTATAATGCTGCATTTTATTTATGATTGTCATATTTTAATTTTATGTAATTTTTGGATTATATAATTTTACTTAGTATGGCCTTAGTTTTTAATCGTTATTACCCGAAATGTATGGGAATATCGACTCGGTTGTAATTATTGTGATCTCGTATCACCATTTTGTAATTTAATAGATTTATTTTTATTTTAATTACAAATGTATAATAGGAAATTATGTAATTCATTTTGTAATTTAATTATTCTGGAGTTCCTTGAAGACGGTGTCATTCGAGAAGGCGATCCATCAAAGAAAGTGTTGCCTTAAAATACGTGCCAAGACCGAAGGTCAAGGGACCAAAGGAGTTGGTTTCCGAATTTGTAATAGTTTATTAGATTTACTATTTTAGGAAGGCCATACTAGGATTATATTTTTTATGCTTTGCATTTTATTTATATGTTGCATGCATCGCTAAATCGCCATAACTAAACATGCATTTTAATCGAGTTAATTGACCGTGTCAATTACAATTATCGTAGTTCACCGCTTTAGTTCACTTAAAACGTGATAGATAATAAATTGACATGACCTCTCGCTTGACTAAACAATTGAGACTTAGCCTTACCAAAAATTAGAAACCATGAAAACCTATTTCGTGAGGGAGTGCACTCGGCCTTACCGGGGTACAAATCTTGCTACGTAGGGGAAGAAGGTGATAAATGTCTACCCACCGAATTTCTAAAGATAAGGGTTGTATTCGGCTTTACCGATGCCCAAGTTGATGTAAATTTGGATCATGGACACATTTATTCGAAATTTGGGTTGAACTCAACGAAAGTATTCTCGATGGTTGCCGGATGTGTTTCGGGCTAAAGATAAATATTAATGTAATTTTTTCGACCAAGAGTTCTAAAAGTAGAATCGATTAAAGAGTTAATCCACCGAGTTATATTGATGAGGGTTGTATTCGGCTTTACCGATGCCCAAGTTAATATGAATTTGGATCTTGGAATCATTTATGATAGTTGGGTAGAGGTCACTATGTAAATGCTTTACTTGTTATTTACAAGTATTAATAAAACGATAAATGTTATGTTTTCCACTGTTCAGTTATCATATTGTTCTATTTCTTTACCAGAATTCATATACGATATCATTTCGATTTTTGATTCAAATCTCCATTAAAACATCGTAACTAAAGCCAAAACTTGAATTTTTCTTCTAAAAATCTCGTATTATCCATTGTAAGGATCTCTTGTGAAGAGTATAGATAAAAGTTATTCCTGATCAAAAGGGTTTTTTGATTCTTGACTAACATATGTACTTACAATGAATTGGTTCTCATATGCTTAATTGAGTTAAGTACTTTGAAACGTTACATCATTTTGGTAAGTATATTTGTTTGAAATCAAAATTAACCAAAATACCGCAACCACTTCAATGAAAGTTTTAAGACTAAACAAATGAATGAAGAGTAGTCTTCGTGAATTTCAATTTTGCTTCTCTTAGCAAAGACTCATTGAAATGAGTGGGAGCATTCTCTTAAACCGTTAAGAAAAGGATAAGATTTTAAAGAAGTAAAATTAGAATGGAATTGATACAAGGTAATGTTAAAAGTAAAGTTATTGAGAATAACGATACTAAACCTATCAATTCCGACCGATAAAGTTTTCATTGTCTTAATTGTTGGACGCTAGAAAGGAAACTACCCCAAATTATTGAAGAATCAACAAGTTAGTTGTGGGACATCTAATGGGACCTTCTTCTTTAAATGTTTATTTGATTAACATAAATTCTGCTAGTACTACTTCGTCAATATTAGAAACCAGTGGAGGTTTTCATCATTGTATTCGATAAATAAGATGATTATAATATGACGACTAGCATCAAATAATATCGAGAGATAGAGTCATTGTGTAATCAATCTAGTTTTGGGTTTATAGTTGTACTTAATTATGACTATTAAGTGCATAAACTCTAAATAAGAATATAAACTTGTTAAGATACAAAAGAGGTTTCACTTTTGTGACCCTATACACCATGATTTGATGTATGGCTAGCCTATTATCAAGGTTAATATATTCTAAACCAAACTAGAATGATACATCATGTAGATGATGCAAGACTCAAATTGGTATCCCAAGATTAAACCTTAAATTCTGGAATGATGAACGCAAAGAGTTATCGAGTACTCTTAAAACCATTAGGTTGTTAATCTTATGGTGTGTGCGTATCTTGTATTCAAAGCAAGATGTCTCGTACCTGTTGGTTGAAAAGGAGATCGAGGTTGTAAATCATTGATCCAAAATAGGTTGATCATTTTCTTTTACCAACGATTTAGGTTGACACTAATGTGTTCACTTAATAAGGTAAATAGAGAAATCTTTAAAGAAGTTCAAAGAGTTCCAGGAATCACGATTTAGTTGTGATGGGATTATCAAAGTGAAGACTTTGATATAAGCCAAAGGAAATGTGTTATAGTATCACAAATTAATCTCTCTTAGCACGCATTATGGGATAATGTGTGGTTGGATAAAGAAATCAAACGCTATTCGATATTGTTTGGACTTCAATCAAGTTATTTTGAGTTACTTGATCCTTTTGGGAATTCTATCATTTTGTCTAATTTATTTTTCCACTAAATCTAAAACGATTCATATGAGATATGAAATGGTAGGGTACCATGCTTGTAAATTTTCACAAAGAAACAAATGCTCATTTTTTCCTTACTATAATCACGAGTACAACGGGTTTGTGGCTCGTAAAGCTGTCTTTCTAGAATACAAGTTTATTTCTAGAAGACAGAGTGGGAGAAATTATTCAAAGAGCCACAAAGAATGTTATGTCGCAAGAAACTGGTCTTTCTTGGCTACATGAGACGTTTTGTGTAAGACGTTGTTTCTTCAAAAACTAGAAGGTTAAACTCATCACTTGTTAAAGATGATGAATTAATGTTACTTTTAGAAAGTAAAAAGCTTACAACTTACAAAGCAATTAATTGACTCATGTTACTTCTAGAAAGTAATGAACATATGACTTACATGAGAATCTTTAAGTCACAACTCAATACAAGGCTTAGAGCCATGAAAATCCGAAATAAAAGGCTTGATTAGTGACAAAGGGTTTTGCACTAATAAAGAGAGATTTCAAAGCTTGATTGGTAGCAAAGGGTTTTGCACTAGTTGAAATGCTTAAGTCTATTTGGATCTTCTTAGGGATTGTGTTTCATTATGATGATATACATATAGCAAGTGAATCTTGATACCGTCGTTTTGTATCAAAATTAAATTTATAATTCCAAACTAAAACTGTAGACAGTGATAGTAAGGGTCGAACCACAGAGAGACAAGATTAACTTTATTTGCTATTTTTAATCTATTGAAGTAACAATTTAAAAGAGGGTTTTGATTTTGGTTGAAACTAAGTTGCAAGTGAAATAAAATGCAGTAAAAAGATGAAAACAATAATAGAGAAATAGCTAGGACGATCGGTTCACTACAGTTTCGACGGCATTAATCCAAAGTAGGTCTGATATGAGTACTGTATTCAGGTAAATGACGAGTCCTCTCGGTTCACTGTCAACAGGAAACACCCTTTCGGTCTGAATTCCCTCCCTGAAGCACACTAACTAACTTTCGTTCTGGTCAGTGTAACTAAGTCTGCAACTTCTATCTCCTTTCGGTCTTAAGAAATTCCTATTGCCTTTCGGTCTCAAGGGTAGACTAATTATCATAGTTTTAAGTCTATTCTATTCCAATCTTACGATCTAGGTCTAGAATTCCCAAATCAATTAACAATTCTCCTCTTGGTCTCCTCATTAAACGATGCAAAACAATTAACTTTGATAAAGAAATTACCGACCTAAACAATCCTACAACATCCTAAGCCGTCGACACTATAGATCTCCTCACATCCTAGCGAAGGGAATCTAGCTACTCATATTGATAATTGAAACAACAAAAAATTGCGAACAAACTGAATTAAACGGCATAGTAATCGAATTGAATAAATAAAAGGGCATAAAATAAATTAATCTAATAACAAGAACAAAGAGCAACAAATGAAAATAAGAGAATAAGAAATAAACTATTAATAATTTAAGAGTAAGAGATTACAAACGAAATTGGGGAAGAAAAGAACAGTGCAGCCGTTCCAAGCGACGCAAAGCAACGTCCAAAACTAAAACTCAGTAATGTGTGTTTGATAGATAAACTAAGGACTCCATCATAAAAGAATGCCCCCTACAATGAGCAATTGTTACGTTATATAGAGTTCTCCCATAACTCATTCCTCATTACCTAATTACAAATGGGCTTTAATCTCGTCTATTAATATCCGCCAGAGTTGTAGGTGGTCGACCGACCAAGTAGATTGGTCGACCGACCAAAGGTCGGGGTGCAGTAAGCATTCTGACGAATTCTGCAGCGCGCGCCGATTTTAAAACAGCTGTCATTTCTTCGTTACTTATCGAAACGAAGTGATTCTCATGGCGTTGGAAAGCTAAGAGGATACGCTTTCACCTCCAACTGGAATCACTCGATTATCCACTCTAGAACTCGAGATATGGCCATTTGAAACAGGCTGCAATATCGTGAAGTGCTTCTTTGCATGTTTAAACTTTGTAACTTGTACGCAACCATGCTTTCGCTGTCTTTAGGCCTTGAAATGCGCACCAAGTTCATCTTTCAAGCATTCCCTTTCATGTAAAATCGTATGCTAAACACTTAGGGACGAATTTGGCTCGTTATCTACTCAATTCCGCAATAGTCTGCAATATTACACAAAAAGGCGGAAGTAGACGAAATGGGGCAAAATAGTAGAAATAACTACCAATAATAGACATAAAATGCATGGAAATAAAGATGAAAAACATCATATTATAGACACGCATCAAACTTCCCCAAACCAACCCTTTGCTTGTCCCCAAGCAAACTAATGCAACTAATATGAACTAAAATAGAAAGGAGCAAACATGGACAAACTGAAAACCGTCTACTCAAACCAATTTAATGCAACAGAATCAACTACTAACAGCGCAATATCAAGCAAACAAATTTATACATATTTCAAAAAGATGTTGAACCTTCGACCTTGCAAGACTTTCAAAATCGGACTCTCACGGGTCGCTCAATCACACAATACAGCACAAGGTGAGTAAATTATGTAAGGATAGAAAGAAGTAAATTTGTAATGACGCTCACCTAACTACGACCTATAAGAACATGCCTGCAGTATAACATAAAAGTGATCTCTACGACCGTACATATGCATTCCAACCAAACAAATGACCATGACACACGCCGAGATATATATGGGATATGTGAGGTAACGGGTAAGAAGGGGCTAAAACGATTTGGATACGTGGAGTTAATAGGCCGAGCTAGCAACAACGGGATCCAAATAATACGCACTTTCCAACTTCGAACTCAATGTGAACGATACAAAATAGTGCCAAATTGATGCACAAAAACTCACAATCTCCAACAAACTTCAACTCCCCAAAAGATATAATAACAACATGGGAGTAAAAATCGCCATATAATGAAATTCCAATTCATGCGATTTTTCAATCCTGCAGAGCCTGGTCGACCGACCAAAGGGTGAGGTCGATCAACTGAATATCGAACTGGTTTTCATTTTTTTCGTAATCTGTTTCTTTTTTTTTTCTTCCTTTTTCAATTCTTTTCTTTCTTTCTTCCCTTTCAACATTTCACCACTCATCTCACATAGAGCAATATAACCAAAATGCAATAAAAACATTCCCAAAACCACAAGTACTAGCTCGGATAAGGTAGGATAATTTCAGTATGTAGCTAATGGGACAAGAAGGCAATTTTGGCTATGTGGGGCTTATGGGTAAAATGAGAAAAGGAGACCTCTCCCACATGTGTCAACAAACCACATACCGAATGCATACAGGCACTAAGCAGATCAAATTCATGTTTATGAAAATTAATGTAACATGTCAAATAAGGAGAACTACTCACATCCTACATGAAATCGGTCATGAATGTCACCGATTTATAAGGCTCTAATTCCTTAGAAAGATTTTGTAGTTTGCCAAAATTTTCAAGTCAGGCCTACTAGTTCAACAGATTTTGAAACGAAATTCGAGATATTGCAACAGACTTTTGCTAAAAGAGGTGATAAAGTGCAAGGCTTAAGCAAATAACGATTTCAAAGAATGAAATACTCCAATCAGACTCAACCTAAAATGCAAAAGAAACGTGAATTTTTTTGAATTTTATGACATTTTTCAATTTTCATGAATTTTTGTATATATAAGAAATAAATACAATGCAAGCAGAAATGTATAAACGTGAATGCAAAACAAATGCAAATGCAGACTGAAGTGTGCATTACCCTCCCCAAACCAAATCGGACAATGTCCTCATTGGACCAACTACTACCTAATGACAAGAAACAACGACATAAAGATAAAAGAGGGTGGTAAAAACGCAAACTAACTAAAGGAGATAAAATAAAATGGAGTAGGAAACTCACAAGATATAACCTCCCCAAACCAAACATGAAACAGGGGAGATAAAAGCAATCGTGATAACAGCAGGAATCACGAGCATACGCCGTCGCGGCAGCTGCAGGGGCCATAACAGAATAGGAGCACTAGCAGTGAATCTCGCGTCAAACTAATGCTGCAACAACTTGAGTTCTTATAAATAATCAAACAATAAGGCAAACCTCCCCAAACCAATTCCCGACAAAAGGGAATTGCAATAAATCAATTAGAAATAGGGAGAAAGAACTCAAATAAATTACCCAACAAAACATAATTAAACCAAATTAAAAGCAGCGGAATTCGATTTAATTAAAACTTGAAAAATATTTGGGTAGACAAATTGGTAATTTTAATTGCATAAATTTGTAAAACTCGGGTAAAGGACGTAGCATGTAAAAATTAAAAACAAAGGAAATAAGGAGGAGAAATAAACGAGAGAGAAAAGGAGAAAAACTCCTCTATCTCGAATTGCACAGCGGCAAGAACTCGATCAAGAATCAGCAGGGCTCGATCGTGGCAACCTCCATGGAACGATTTCCTATCCTCTATCAACTCCATATTACCTGAAAATTTCACAAATATGCAAAATACAAAAAATACCAATACCAAGACTTGTCCAAAGTCAACTCAAATAAACGAAACTAAAGCTAAAACTAATCGTCCTAATAAAAGCAATAAATAGTTCAACAAAAATCGAAATTACAAAATAAATACAAGCCGAATAGCACTACGACTCAAAAACAAGATACCCCAAAGTAGGGCACTTGACTAAAAGAGGTCCTTTCAGCAGTATGGACCGCTACTCTAGGCTTCCAGACAACCGGCCTAGTCGGAAGAAGGGTATCCGGCGTCGCATAAGCAAAGACACGCTTCTTCACTTTTCCCGGCCAATCTCTCTCAGCAACTTGCTCAAATTCCGCCTCACTAGTATCACCCGGATCTCCTATGCCCTCTCTGCCATGACCTGCAGCAACAGAATTAACAGCATGGTCCTCCAATTTGCTCCCAAGCTGGGGCGGAGGTGTCAATACAGCAGAAAATAACTCAGTACTAGCGGAGGATCCGTAGGAGGATCAATAGAGGATATGGCGTCACAAGGTTTGACCTGCATCGGGTGCCCTATGAACGCCGGTCTGATAAATTGTCAAAATTTCATCCCCTACCTGCATAGTCATGATCTTTCCCCCGAAATCTATCACTGCACAAACAGTGCATAAGAATGGTCGTCCTAAGATGATAGGAGTGTGTCGGTCTTCGAGAATATCCAAAACCAAAAAGTCAACGGGAATAAAGAATTTCCCGATCTGCATAGGTATGTCCTCTAAAATACCTATTGGCCGTGGTTGGGTACGGTCGGCCATCTGCACGGTAATATTAGTAATACGAAATTTAGTGAAGCCAAGTCTCCTAGCAAGAGACAACGGCATAACACTGACGCTAGCCCCTGTATCACATAGGGCATTATCAACTATATGGGTCCCTATACAGCAAGATATAGAAAAACTACTCGGGTCAAAAACTTTATTTGGAAGCTTATTTTGAAGATGGGCAGTGCCCGTCGCAGTGAAAGCTACCACATGATGATCCTCTATATATCGTCTACGGGATAGAATATCTTTCATAAACTTCATATAAGACGGTACTTGGGTAATTAAATCAGTGAAAGGAACAGTTACCTCAAGTCGCTTGACGATCTCCAAAAATTTGTCGAACTGACGCTCCAACTTTGCATTCCCTAAACGCTCTGGATACGGGACCGCAACGCTCGTCGTAGTATCAACAATTTTCGGCGTCCGAATATTCAAAACCTCCGTCATAACCGACTGCTTGTACTGGAAGTGGCGTCATAATTTGCAGCAGAAAGTAAGTTCAATTCTTCACTATATCCCGAGTCATTTCCGTGCTTTTCAGGTCCGTCATTTGAGGACCCGCTGCGAAGGTTAATAGCATCAATGGTTTTAACTTGAGCCTCTTCCATTTTCACAATCCGAGCCATGAGAAGTTGGACCATCGCTCTCAATTCTGCAGCTTCATTTATTTCATGAGCGGGAGCATTCTCAAGCTTCTCGAAACGGGCATTAATGGACGCTTCAAGTGCTAAAACATGACTCGTTTCAACTCTTGGTTTTGGCGAATTCCCACGCGAATTTCCGTTTTCAGCTCTATGAACCGCCATCTCCTCAATAATGTTCCAAACCTTATCATAAGCTACATTATTTCGAAATCTACCATTTGCAGCCGAATCAAGGATGACTATGTAGTCATCATACAAAGAATTATAAAATTGGTCGCAAAGGTACCACTCCTCAAAACCGTGGTGAGGAACATATCAAACCAGCTTCTTAAAACAGGCCCATGCTTCATGAAATTCCTCATCGGGTCCTTGCTGGAAATTTGAAATTTGAGCTCTCAAAGCATTGGTTTTCGCAGGCGAAATATACTGTTTGCAGAAAGCCAATGCCAGAGATGTCCAATCTGTAACTCTAGCTACTACCTTAACTTCATCTTGTGTCACTCCAGCCGGTACGGGTATGGAACAGCAATAATCCGTAAATAACTCCATATGCTTCCAAGTATCCTCATCTGGTAGACCAGCAAACTGATTTCGCTCCACCAATTCGATATAGGAAGGAAGAATTTCAAAGGGGGGAGTAAATCCTTTTAGAAGGTCGTGTACTGTCGGCTGAAGATTATCAGATATAGTAGGCATGATTGCAATAGAACTGAGAGTACTCAAGCCTTCCTCTGAAGATCTTACTTCTAACTCTGCAAAAGCAAAACTAGAAGCAAGGGTAAGCAACGGTCTCAAGGAACCAAAGTTCCTTGACACAAAAGAAATAAACTAAAAATAAACAAACAGAGTTACACCGTCTCCCCGGCAACGGCGCCAAAATTTGATACCGTCGTTTTGTATCAAAATTAAATTTATAATTCCAAACTAAAACTGTAGACAGTGATAGTAAGGGTCGAACCACAGAGAGACAAGATTAACTTTGTTTGCTATTTTTAATCTATTTAAGTAACAATTTAAAAGGGGGTTTTGATTTGGGTTGAAACTAAGTTGCAAGTGAAATAAAATGCTGTAAAAAGATGAAAACAATAATAGAGAAATAGCTAGGACGATCGGTTCACTACAGTTTCGACGGCATTAATCCAAAGTAGGTCTGATATGAGTACGGTATTCAGGTAAATGACGAGTCCTCTCGGTCCACTGTCAACAGGAAACACCCTTTCGGTCCGAATTCCCTCCTGAATCACACTAACTAACTTTCGTTACTGGTGTAAACTAAGTCTGCAACTTCTATCTCCTTTCGGTCTTAAGAAATTCCTATTGCCTTTCGGTCTCAAGGGTAGACTAATTATCATAGTTTTAGGTCTATTCTATTCCAATCTTACGATCTAGGTCTAGAATTCCCAAATCAATTAACAATTCTCCTCTTGGTCTCCTCATTAAACGATGCAAAACAATTAACTTTGATAAAGAAATTACCGACCTAAACAATCCTACAACATCCTAAGCCGTCTACACTATAGATCTCCTCACATCCTAGCGAAGGGAATCTAGCTACTCATATTGATAATTGAAACAACAAAAAATTGCGAACAAACTGAATTAAATGGCATAGTAATCGAATTGAATAAATAAAAGAGCATAAAATAAATTAATCTAATAACAAGAACAAAGAGCAACAAATGAAAATAAGAGAATAAGAAATTAACTATTAAGAATTTAAGAGTAAGAGATTACAAACGAAATTGGGGAAGAAAAGAACAGTGCAGCCGTTCCAAGCGATGCAAAGCAACGTCCAAAACTAAAACTCAGTAATGTGTGTTTGATAGATAAACTAAGGACTCCATCATAAAAGAATGCCCCCTACAATGAGCAATTGTTACGTTATATAGAGTTCTCCCATAACTCATTCCTCAATACCTAATTACAAATGGGCTTTAATCTTGTCTATTAATCTCCGCCAGAGTTGTAGGTGGTCGACCGACCAAGTAGAGTGGTCGACCGACCAAAGGTCGGGGTGCAGTAAGCATTCTGACGAATTCTGCAGCGCGCGCCGATCGTAAAACAGCTGTCATTTCTTCGTTACTTATTGAAACGAAGCGATTCTCGTGGCGTTGGTAAGAGGATAAGCTTTCACCTCCAACTGGAATCACTCGATTATCAGCTTTAGAACTCGAGATATGGCCATTTGAAACAGGCTGCAATATCGTGAAGTGCTTCTTTGCATGTTTAAACTTTGTAACTTGTACGCAACCATGCTTTCGCTGTCTTTAGGCCTTGAAATGCGCACCAAGTTCATCTCTCAAGCATTCCCTTTCATTTAAAATCCAATGCTAAACACTTAGGGACGAATTTGGCTCGTTATCTACTCAATTCCGCAATAGTCTGCAATATTACACAAAAAGGCGGAAGTAGACGAAATGGGGCAAAATAGTAGAAATAACTACCAATAATAGACATAAAATGCGTGGAAATAAAGATGAAAAACATCATATTATAGACACGCATTAAATCTAAAACCCATTTCTTCAATTAGAAGGAATGTATTCAATACATGTCTTGAGTTTTGTAGATTCTTGCAATCCTGAGATAATGTGCAACTTGAGAGAGGGTCTTGAGTAGGACATCAATGAGTTGGAATCAATGATTTGATCATGGTATAAAACTTTTCTCGATAAGTCGAGAAGTTGTGTTTATACATGGAGTTTAGTGGGAGTTACGGAAATTTTAATTAGTCTTATATGTGGATGACATATTGATCATTGGGAATGATTTGACACTTATGGAGTATTATAATACATCTTTAATATCCGGATTTATGGAGATAAATCTACATGATATTAGCATCAGATAAGAAGCCTTATGTTGATAAGATTCATGATTAGTTCAATCGAGTTGAACATATTTGATTAATTCCATTTGCTTCCGCTGCCGGATCAATTAAATGAGTAATGATGTACAACACTTCATATACTTTGAGTATGATGAATTGTTTCAAAATCGAATTTAAGTAATAGTTACCAAGTAGACATATAGATTATTCTTAAGGGCTTGAGGAAGCATTACGGATGGAAAGTTAAGTGTTTTTGATGCAATTAACAAATTTGTGTAAGGGTGTTACACGAATGACAATTGAGATTGCGAAAGGTTTCAGACAAAACCATATTCAAAACACGTGAAGATGGTTAAGGAACCATTGTGGCTATGTTATTTAAGAAATAGATTTTCTAGAATCGTTCTAGGCAATAAAGAACAATGAGAAATATTTACAACGGAAATTGAGTACACTTGCAATCATGGGATGTGCAAGAAGGATGAGTCCCGCATACTGTGAAAACAGTGGGAGCTATTTTAAGGCAAGAAAGCCTATGTCTAGATTGGATCTAGACATGTACTCAGAAAGTTTTGTAATGCAAATGTATACTTTACGAAAGGAAAACGAGTATGTAGTAAGGTTGAGTAAGGTACAAGAACTTGATAAAACCTACTAACCAAAGCCTTCTCATAGGCTTAACATGATGAGTCATATCATATGCCATTTCAATTGCATTGAGATGAACAACTACATATAAGATGAAAATGGATTATAAAAATATGAAGTAGTAATCAGGTATTGACTATTCATATGTGATAATCACATTTGTCGTTCGAGTTTTTAAATCGGAAAACTTTTTTTTATACTTTGTTAATCCAAACGGGTTATAGAGACAATATTGAACCCCGTTAAAGTGAACCCGGATTAACATGGTATTCGCCCATAGTCACTTGTATGAGGTGACGTCTCGAAGTGACTAGAGTGTGATGCGATTGATGGCAAGTTCAAGTGTCATAGAGTCATGTGAGATAACTAGTCGATCACATAGGAAGACTGTTAGGAACACTTTTGTCGGGCCTTAATTATGACCGCTTATAGAGTTCTGGCAAATATATATAGCCTGGTCGTGGCGAGAGCTACTATAGTATTCTAATGAGTCGATTCTTTTGACTAAAGACTGTTCGCCTAAGATGGCACAGTTTCAGATTAGCTTTGATTTATGTTACTACGACCTTCGTAAATGGGGTCAAATGGGCATATTTTGGGTTATGATGGCTATGGCTAGTCGAAGGGAATAAGGGCGATAGGAATTGTCCACCCCCTTGTCAGGGTTAAAATAATATCTCAGGGCCACTCGAGGAGTAATGAACTGGAAATGCGTGGCCACGCTCGGAGAGTATCTATGGTAGATAATTCCGGTCAATCAGTTATTCTCCAGATCGAGGAAACCACTCTCGATATGATCACTTGCAAGTACGACCTGAAAGACACCTTGCATTGAGTGGGACATAGTAATAGGACAAGATAATTGGTGACGCACACTTGTCGAGGACAAGTGGGAGATTGTTAGAATAAGTGTCCTCCGACAATAATGCGATCACAACTGTCGATCATAATGATCACATGTTTAACTCTCATTTTTAAGAATACATGTGGGATGTAATATTTTACAGTCAACTGGTCTACACATATCGGTAATGATTGGCTGACTAGAGTTTGACATTACTGTCGTGCAACGGTGGTGATCAGTTGATCCCCTTAGGTCATACCTATAGGGAAATACTCTTAATTGATTATTTAATTAATCGTATGCCGATACGGGTTAATTAAATTCCTTAAAATTGACGAGTGATTTTGTGAGTAAAATTACGTCTCTTATTGTAATTTGTTTAAATAAGATTCGGTCTAAGTAATCGAATTGTTTTATTACTTAGATTTATTTATTGTTTATGAAACAATTAAAAATAGAATGAATAATTTATTATAACCACATGTAGATGTGATTTATAATCATATGACCCATTTTGGTACAAGTAATTTTTAATTACTAGTTATTTTTTGTATGTGACATATTTTATTAATATGATGATTTTTAATATGTTAAAAATGCATTATAATGTAACATGTCATGTAACATGTCACATATGTCACAATTGATAAATGACAAAAATAAAATGGACCACCATTTTACATGGTAACCGAAATTAGGAGGGGTATTAAGGGTTTGTGTTGTTTAATTTATATATTATTCAACAAACACAATGATAACTCTAGGGTTGCATGCCTAGCCTCTTGTGAAGAGAAAAAATGAAAAGCATTGGGCATACTACCCAAGGCCATCATTTTTTCGGCCACCCATAAGAAAAGGAAAGAGTTTTCTCTTCTTTGATTTTTTTATTCATTCTACTCTAAAATATTTTTGTTCTCTCTAGTTTTTGAGAAGAAGCTTAAGAGCAAAATAAACTCACACATTCCTCCCTCTTGAACCGAAATTTCAAGAGCAAAATAACAATTTATTTGTGTCATTTTAAGGAAGGATTTTATTAATACCAGTCTTATGTTAATAAAATCTATTAAGGGTATTCCTTGGGTATAATTCCTTGGGAGAGATTCTAAACTTGAATCTTGTTCATCCATTATTGGAAAGCTCAAGAACTAACAAGAAGGAGATCTTGTTGGTGCCCAAAAATCTGAAATCCCATAGTAAGAAAGACGATTTCTTCTCTACTTTTGTTCAAGTTTGCATGCATAAGATCTAGTTTTAATTTTATGACTTAATTAAAATGTGACATATATGAATATGTAAACTTATGAGATTACTGAATCTTAATAATGATTTGATTGATAAGGGTTACATTAGACCTAGTGTATCACCGTGGGGAGCACCAGTGCTGTTTGTGAAAAAGAAAGATGGGAGTTTGAGGCTATGCATCGATTAGAGAGAGCTGAACAGGGTTACCATGAAGAATAGGTATCCTTTGCCAAGGATAGATGATTTGTTTGATCAGTTGAACGGGGCAACGGTCTTTTCTAAGATTGATTTGAGGTCAGGTTATCATCAGGTGAAGATTCGGGAAGAGAACATACCAAAGACAGCTTTTACATCGAGGTATGGTCACTATGAGTATGTTGTGATGCCGTTTGGGTTATCTAACGCACCTGCAGTATTTATGGATTTGATGAACCGAGTTTTCAGTCAGTTCTGGGATTAGTTTGTTGTGGGCTTTATCGATGATATCTTAGTCTATTCTAAGATGAAGGAGGAGCATGAGGAGCATTTGAGGTTAGTGTTGCAGACTTTGCGAGACAATCAACTGTATGCAAAGTTGTCTAAGTGTGTGTTTTGGCTCGAGGAAGTTGCTTTTCTGGGACATGTAATTTCAAAGAAGGGTGTAGCTGTGGATCCGGCAAAGATAGAGGTAGTTACTCGGTGGGAAGCACCAAAGAACGTGGCAGAGATCAAGAGTTTCTTGGGTTTGGCAGGGTACTATCGTCGATTTGTGAAAGACTTTTCCAAGATAGCCAGACCTATGACAGCGTTGATGAGGAAAAAGATCAGGTTTCACTGGATGAAAGTTGTGAGACGGCGTTCCAAACATTAAAGAAGCGTTTGACTACAGCTCCAATCTTAGAATTACCTAAAGGGTGTGAGAACTTTGAAGTGTATACAGATGCTTCAAAGAACGATTTGGGATGTGTGTTGATGCAGAACGGGTAGGCAATTGCTTATGCTTCTAGGCAATTGAAGCCTTATGAGGAGAACTACCCGGCACATGATCTGGAGTTGGGTGCAGTTGTGTTTGCTCTCAAGATTTGGAGGCACTATCTTTATGGAGCGACCTTTAAGGTGTTTTCAGATCACAAGAGTCTCAAGTACATCTTCACTCAAAAGGAGTTGAACATGAGACAGAGGAGGTGGATGGAGCTTATTGGGGACTATGACATGGATATTATATACCATGAAGGGAAGGCTAATGTGGTTGCAGATGCGTTGAGCAGGAAGAGTGTGCATTCTCTTTGCACAGTTATGTCATTGATGAGGTTGAGAGAGGAGGTGGGGAAGATGGGGATACATATGATACATAAAGGGGGTGCTAGAGGGGACTTGACAGTGGAGCCAGATCTTTATGATGATATTCGCAGGAAACTGGCTTTGGATCCTAAGATCGAGGAGTGGAGAGCTGGAGTAGAGAAAGGGACAGTGTCTAGGTTCTCTATTCATACATATGGCAGTGTGAGATTTGATGGGAGGTGGTATGTTCCTAGAGATGAAGAGTTGAAAAGGATGATCATGACAGATGCTCATTGCACACCATATTCGGTATATCCAGGCGGTGATAAGTTATATAAAGATTTGAAGAAGACTTTCAGGTGGCCTGGGATGAAGAAGGAAATAGCTGAGTTTGTGGCTCGATGTTTGACATGTCAGAGGGTTAAGGGAGAGTAGTGACGACCACAAGGTAAGATTCAGTCTCTTAAGGTACCTGGGTGGAAATGGGAGTCTATCTCTATGGATTTTATAGTGGGTTTGCCGAGGAGTCAACGGGGTAACAACATGATATGGGTAATAGTTGATCGTTTGACCAAGTTAGCTCACTTTGTGCCGATGAAAGATAATTGGACCAAGATACAGTTAGCTTTGGCTTATAGGAAGCATGTGGTTCGTTTGCATGGGGTGCCTAAGAATATAGTGTCAGATAGGGATGCGAGGTTCATATCACGGTTTTGGAAAGAGTTGCAGGAGTTGATGGGAACTACTTTGAAGATGAGTACTGCATTTCATCCTGCGACAGATGGACAAACAGAGAGGACCATCAAGACTTTGGAGGATATGTTGCGAGCTTGTGTTATGGATTTTGGTGGTAGCTTGGAGGAGAGATTGGATCTGATTGAGTTTTCTTATAACAACAGCTATCACACGAGTATTGGTATGGCACCATTTGAGGCTTTGTATGGGAGGAAGTGTAGGAGTCTGATTTGCTGGGATGATAGAGCTGAGGCAGTGGTTTTAGGACTACAGATGGTACAAGAGATGGTAGAACAGGTTAAGCTGATCAGACAAAAGATAAAAGCGGCCCAGGATCGACAAAAGAGTTATGCAGATTTACATCGTCGTGACATAGAGTTTCAGGTTGGGGACAAGGTTCTTTTGAAAGTGTCTCCTATGCGTGGGGTCATGAGATTTGGTAAGAAAGGGAAGCTGAGCCAGAAGTTTATAGCGCCATATGGGATTTTGGATCGCGTGGGTGAGGTTGCTTACCGGTTAGCGTTGCCAGCAGCTTTGGATAGAGTGCATAATGTGTTCCATGTGTCTCAGTTACGGAAGTATGTGAGTGACCCTTTACATGTGTTAGAGGTAGAGAACATAGAGTTGGATGAGTTCTTGTCTTATCTTGAGGTGCCAAAACAGATTCTTGATCGCAAGGTTCGGAAAACTAGACATGGGAAAACAGTGCTGCTTAAGGTTATTTGGTCTAACCATGAGGTTGAGGAGGTGACGAGGGAGGCATAAGAGGCTCTGAGGGAGCGGTATTCGTCTCTTTTTTATCAGGTATGTGTGGTTACGGGGACGTAACCATGTTTCTTTTAGGGGGGTAGGAGATGGTCCCATAAGGTTTTGTATGTTTTATGTTGGTTTTAGTACAGTTAGTAGTTGTTTTGAGTCGGTTTGAGCGTTGTTTGGGAGTTGTGTTTTGAGTTTTGTTTTGAGTTTTGGTTATGTTGTTGTGTCGGAGGGGAGAAAGTATGTTTAGTTTTTGTCTATGGGTTGAACTTCGGGGACGAAGTTCTTTTTAAGGAGGGAAGACTGTAATTCTACGGTTTTCTATGTCTATGAGTACTCTATCGAGTGGGACTTACTCTCTCGAGTAAGTATTTTTTTACGCAAAACAGTAGCTGACCTGATGGGTACTCGATCGAGTGTATGTGTGACACTCGATCCTAAGTCACTTACTCGATCGAGTAAGTGCGTATTACAAGTTGTTTAGCCGGGTTTTGTTAATAATGCGAGATTAATATAAAAGGGTCTCCGCCACTTTGCTTAATCACTTTCTCATCTTTTAAATCCTTTCAAACAAAAGAAAAGAGTTACGTAGTTCGCATCCATCGCATTATTAGCAAATCCCAAGGCTTGGTTTGTCGGATTGTCTCGTTCTTTACGCCGTTGTGATCGTTGTGTCGTGGGTAAGCTTCTTATATAATTTTTATAATGTTTTGATATGTTTGTTTAAACCCTAATTGGATAGATTTGGGGGATTTGGGTGTATTATGATGATTAGGTGGTAATTATGTGATTATGTGTTATAGAAGGAGGATTCGTAGAGGAAAGATTTTGATTAGCTGCTGTGACGGTCTCGTGTGATTGCTATTCCAGGTAGGGTTTCCCTACTCAGTATTGATTACATGGTGGTGTTGGTGATTAATTAATGTTGTTGTATCATATTGGTATTGGATTTGGAATTGGTGATTGTTGAATAATTGTCTGTGGTTTGCGAGGTACGTCCTCGGCTGAGTGGAGTCACATGCGGGAGTGGCTTCACGCCCTTGATTCGCCTTATGTGGAACCCGCCACATAAGGGATGTCCACATTTAGGAAATTGGGTTTATCGCTCGGATGAGATGAGCGGGGCTTAGGTGGGAACGGCTGCGGTCCCCCACTGGCGGTGTGGAATACTTGTTGCGATGAGTATTCTAGCAGGACTACGCACTTAAGTGTGTAGTCAGGTGTGTGCGGTATATGGAGATTGGTTGGCTGGATTGGATTATAGTATTGCTTTTATTATAGCTGTGTTGTTTTGTGTAATCAGTACTGACTCCGTTTAATTGTTTTAAAAACTGTGATGATCCATTCGGGGATGGTAAGCAGTTATTGAGCAGGTATGAATTGATGCGCATGGGATATCTGGGTTGAGTCATCACGAGCTGTTTAGAAGTTTTCCGCTGTGTTAAACATTCTTTTACATTGTTTTAGTTGGCTTGACAGTTTTGAGGAACATTTGTATTTTACTTTATCAGTTTGGGTTTTGAACTTATATCACTTTAAACTTATTTATTAAAGTATGTTCCTTTATGGTCTATTTGATATTCATTGTCTCGGTAACCTAGATGGTAGCATTCTCATGCTTTAAGTGGTCCTGGTAAGGCACTTGGAGTATGGGGGTGTTACACTGTGGAAATGAACTTGCTCCATGGAATTAGGGTGTCCAGTGGGGCTCCTTCTATATCCCATCTCCTCTTTGCCGATGATAGCAAATTTTTCAAGCGAGCAACCATGGAGGAAGCTGAGGTTGTGGATGATATTTTGCGGCGGTATGAGAGGACGTCGGGGCAGCCGGTGAATATGGGTAAAACTACTGTTTCTTTTAGCAAATAAGTGTCAAGACAGAGGCGAAGTAATCTACCACCAAATTGTGCATTGTCGAGGTCGAAGAACAAGCCCGGTACTTGGGGCTTCCTACGATAGTAAGACGGTCCAAAAAGGTGCTAACGGATATTCTCATGGATAAGTTAAGTAAGCGGTTAAATGGATGGCGCGTGAAGATCTTGTCTAGGGTTGGTAAGGAGGTTCTTTTAAAGGCTGTGGCCAATTCACTCCCTACCTATCTTATGAGTATTTTTAAAATTCCTGCAAATTTCTATGACGAGCTTAGGTCGATGATATCCCGGTTCTGGTGGGGTCATGAGGATGGAAAGCGAGGCATAAGTTGGGCGTCATGGAGACGGCTCTGTCAGCCAAACGGGTAAGGGGGAATGGGGTTTCATGACTTTCAGCTTTTTAATTTGGTTTTTCTTGAAAGACAAGCATGGCGCCAGACGATGGAGACATGGAGTCTATGGGCGAGAATGATACGAGGTAAATACTATCCAAATGGCGATTTTATGTCTGATAACCTTGGTTATAACCCGAGTTATACTTGGCGTAGTATTCTGGATGCTATGAGAGCTCTGGAGGGTGGATTGAGGAAGAGAATTGGAGATGGGCTTTCAACTAGTGCGTGGCGGGATGCTTGGATTCCGAGGACCCAGATGGGTCGTGTAGTTTCTTCGTGTGTGGCTGGCTGGTCACGAACATATGATGATTGTTGAGCTTTTGGAGGGTGATGTAGGACGGTGGAATGACGAGTTGTTGGCAAAGTTATTCCTGCCTTTTGAACGGGAAAGAATCGAGAATATTCGTCTCAGTGTGAACCGGTCTTGTGATATTTGGTTTTGGAATGCGGAGAAAGATGGTGTCTATTCTGTTAACTCAGCAATAAGCGCATGGTGGGGGAGACAAAGGCATTGGAGGTGAGTGAGGTGCCGGATTAGGAGAAGGAAAAATGGTTGTGGAATTGGCTCTGGAGAGTTCCGGTTTGGCCCCGAGTGAAGCTGTTCTTTTAGCAACTGTGCATCGAAGCTTTAGCGACAAGAGCGAATACTGCTTCTCGAGTTAGAGGTGAGTCTTATTTCTGCTCTTTATGTAATTCGTTTTTAGAGTCCAGTTTATATTTATTTAGAGATTGTGTTGTTGCTAAGCGGGTTTGGGAGGGTCTCGAGTTGGATGATGATGATGAGGATGGTGACGGGGTTGGAGAAATTCGTGATTGGATTGAGGTGATGTAACACCCCGATTTATGAAGGAGCCTTTAGCAAGACATTCCCTAATAAACCGGACTGTTACCATCTCGGTTTCCCGAGGTAGTGAATAACCAAATTAAACTCCAAGGCAAAATATATAATTACTTTAACTTAATTATTACAAAACCTCTTTTACATCAAATTACAAGGAACTAACATAAATGAAAGTGAAAGTCTTCTAAATGATGATCTAGCTACTAAGTCTTCTGATCCAGTGTCTCACGCCCATCAAGCTCCCAGCCTATCTCATAAACCTGTCAAGCCTCCTCCCCAATATTTGGATCGTCACAGGTGTTCACGAATACACAGGGTCAACCACGAGGTTGAGTAGGGAATACAATGAAACAACAAAATATGATATGCATGCTCCTCCGTCACCACCATCTTCATCTCAACTCATATCTCATAACCCGGAACACCCAGCCATACCGATCCCCGGTAGACTATATATCGACCGTAGCCGATCTGCGCACTCGCTTGTTGAGGACACCAGGGCAAGTTCTGCAGAACCCGCCTGGGCCTTATCACAACATCATCTTCACCACACCACATCACCACAACATCCTCCATCTCCAATGCATATGAATGCTCAAAAGAAATTAATTCAACACAATATATATATCTTTGAACTGATCAATCATAAAATCATGCCGGTTACCAAATGTTGTGATAACATACTCAATACGATCAATTCAGTCAATCACCTTCCAAAGATATGAATCATAACGTAAATCAACAGCCACGAAGCAAGTCAACGTTCACCGTTTGGTCATACGAAACACAAACAAGTCAACACAATTCAACATCAACGATAATAAGTCAAGTGTATTTCCCTACCTTTTCGCAATCCAAGCACACACAAGCAATCACTTATGATCCTTCACTTATCCATCACCTACATAACATAATTATGTATAATTACCATCTACTCAGTCAATTAATCATGCACATAACCTAGACTCATCATAACTTAATAGGAATATCAATTTAAAGAACAAACACGACTTTTCCTGATTTTCCTGCTCATGGCAGACTCGGTATAAAATGAATAACTAATTACAGAAAATTCGAATTGATGCAAGGCCAATTGAACTGGAACCCCATGAGTCTTAGCTACAATTTATATCTAACGTGTTTTTCTCAAATTCCAAACTTATCAAGGGTTTTCAGACTGATTTCCAAAAACTGACAGAAACCGTCGCATAAAAAGTATTGATTCATAAAACGAGTTTGACAAATGATTCTTAAGTAAAACCAACGCCTAACTCATCTAAACTCTGTAAATTAAATATATGAAAAAGACCCAGCACCAATTCAATATCTAAATTATGTTTTAGAAGTAATCTTTCAGCCTCTACTGATTTGCGGACTTTTTAGATAGACGTTCACAAATAATTTCTTGAGGAAAAACTACACGGTGAAATGCTACTAATTTTCACAGGCATAAACTAGGCTTGGAATAAACATGAGTCTCTTCTTTAACTTTTTGCATCCCACGGCTTTAAGACAGGTAAAATACTCAAATAACACAGACCAACGAATCTGTAAATTGTTGTAACTATTCCATTCATTTATCTCATACAATTTATAATCAAAAACCCCCAAACCAATTCTAGGGTTACGAAAATTATCCCAATACTTCTATAATTATGCTAATAATTGAATAAAGAGGCAATAGGATAGTCTACTTACGAAATAGGATGAGAATAGGCTGAGAAATCGCCTCGCATTCCTCACGCGTGACTCCCTTCACACACGGCTCCCTCTTCTCTCTTTTCTCTCTTTTCTCATGGTTAAAATGAATATGGTGATAGGGAGATTAGGGTTTGGTTAGATGGGTTATACATATAGGATAGGTGCTATTAAGACGATACGGGCCTAGCCTAGTTAGATTAATTAAAACCCGAGTAACATAATTACCCGAGTCACAAATACACTACACGACCCAGCTGGTAACTCGGCCTAATATAATATCATATTAAAATACCGGGTATTACAGGTGAAGTAGAGGAAGTTAGGGGTTCGGGAACATACAAGATTCATGGTAGGATGCTGGGCTTTGTGGGAGCATCGGAATAAGGTGGTTTTTGAGGCGAGAGAAGTGGACCCGTTATGTGTGATCAAGCGAGCTTTGGATGTGGTGGATGAGATTGAGGGAGAGGGATGGTTCCGTTCACAGAGCGGGGAGTTAGGGGCTCGGAAGGAGGGCGTAGATAAGGGTAGGGGTGGTCGTTACCACCAGTGGGGTGTGTGAAAATTAACGTGGATGCGGGGGTGAAAGAGGAGGAGGGTGTGAGTCTCAATATTGTCTGCCGTGATGGGGAGGGTCGTTTTTTGTGGGGAGTTTCTCATGTGCAGGAGCAGGTTTAGGAGCCGCAAGTCGCTGAAGCAGTTGCGGTACTTGAAGGTGTTAAAGAAGCGATGCTAAGAGGTCACTCTAAAGTGGTTGAAGAGAGCGATTTTGAGCCGGTTATTAAAGCATTGAAGAAGGGGGCTATTAGAAAGAGTATTCTAGCTCTAGTTTTGGATTATATTTTAGCTTGTTGTAGTTTTTTTTATTTTATTTCTTGGTCTTTTACTTGTCGCCAAAACAATTATGTAGCACATGTTTTAGCTCATGTGTCGCCTAGGATACTCGAACCCACACCTTGCGCAATAGCACAATGCTCTACCTTTTGAGCTAATAGATGATAAGTACAAACAGTGCATCAACAAATAACAAACACATGAAACGTGATACATCAACCTCATATAGTTATTTCTTACTAGGAAATTAACCAATTTAAGTCCTAAGTTTACATAACCGGGTCCAAGCTTCACAAAGTCAAGTATAGATTTCACAAAATCAAGCCTAAGTTTGACACAATCAAGTTTCACAAAATCAGGTCTGGGGTTCACATAATCTAGTCCAAGCTTCACAAAATCAAGTCCAGGTTTCACAAAATCAGGTCTATGTTTGCCAAAATCAGGTTTCACAGAATCAGGTTTAGGGTTCACATAATATACTCCAAGCTTCACAAAATCTAGTCCAGGTTTCACAAAATCAGGTCTATGTTTGAACCTTATTTTGTGAACCTTGGACTTAATCTTGTGAATCTCGGGCCTGATCTTGTGAACTCTGAACCCAATTTTGGGAATCTTGGACCTAATCTTATGAATCGTGGAGCTAATCTTGCGAATCCTGAACCTAATTTTGTGAACCCTGGACCTAATCTTGCGAATCTTGGACTTGATTTTGTGACTTGGAGATTATCTTGTGAATGTTGGACTTAATTTTGTCAATCTAGGACCCAATTTTGTGAAACTGGGTCTTTATTTTGTGTATTTAGGACATACGCTCCCATAGTGCTTCCAAAAGCGAACAGAAGAGTGCCAACACCCTTCAACGCTACTGACGCCGCAATCAAATATTTCATCAACAAAACCAATAACTTGGTCAACGGAAGACGAGATTAAAAATCTCCACAACACAGAAAACATGACAAGATATGTCGATACAGCTGTACTCCATTGACAGGTGAGTTATAATCCTTTTTTAAAATTTTCGCCTTTGGCCTTCTTAATAAAAACTCGTCACAAAAATAGAAGTAAACTGACAAGAAACAGAAGACAAAGGTAGTCTTCAATATTTTCACATCACGAAAGTAATATAAGCATGTAAGAGATTGCTACATACAAGACAGAATAACTATGCATAATACAACGAGAAAAGCCTTTGACAAAAGCTATATTTGCTCACCCATTTATTCGAAAATCTTTCCCTGACATCAATGAGATGGGGAGATGTAAAAAGCCCTGTACTGAAGCCGCAATTGCGTAATATTGACTCAGCAAAAATGCATGTTAAGTCCTGCCATTAAAAAAATCAACATTTGATTAGGTAATATAACTTCAGTTGGGTGTAAAGGTAGTTCACATGAGTCGGATGAAAACCAGAACTTAACAGTTTACATTGACATTGATCTTCACCCCCGCCTACACAATCAAAACTATGATTTTCATTAGATTGGTAACCTAATAAAGTAACCAAAACTAACTTATATTACAAACATAGCTTTAGGATGTAGGATAATAAGTTACAACATAGTTAAATGCAGTCAGCAGTAAGCTAAATGTTCTATCATTCTGCAATCACAAAGAAAACGAAACGAAACAAATACACACTTGTATGACAAGAGTGCATTTCAAAAGGGATACCTTATGACCGAAAACATATAAATTACATTGAAAAGCGAACTGCCGTAAAGGGATACCCTATGACCGAAACATATAAATTACAAGAGTTCACATAATCATGTCGAGGTTTCACAAAATCAGATCTAGGTTTCACAAAATGAAATCCAGGTTTTACAAAATCAAGCTTCACAAATCAAGTCAATATTTCACATAATCAGGTACAAAGTTCACAAAACTAGCTCTAAGGTTCACAATATTAGCTCCAACATTCACAAAATCTTACACCACCCAATCTCACTTTTGACAATTATAATTCTAAAAATGATAAAAAATAGAATGACTAAAAATAGGCCTAAGCTGACATAAAATATACCTAAAGTGACTGAAATTGACATCATCACGAAGGCGCCTACCAGCCATTGTTGTGAACTCTTAAGGGAAAAGAACATTGATGAGCCACCAAATAAAATTTCCGTAGAACCGTAGAAACAAGTAAAGTAGATGAGCAATTACCTGAAGGTACACTGAGGATAACAAACTGTCCAATGCGCAAGATCTGGACAGGAAGTATTGCAGGCTGCATAAGAATAAACTTAGGTTACGTAAATACCGGTTAAAGTAATGACCGACATTTTATTCATATTTCTCGACAATGAAAATCTTGATCCATAAACAATGAGTACGGTGTCCAGAATAAACTATGGGCCCAGACATGGCAGCAGCATTGGCAGTCTAGGGAGGTTCAGCACTAAAGCATGTGTCCATAATGTCACCGTCTTAGTATGCAAGGCGCGATGACAGGAGTCCGCATAAAGACACGGTAGGTAGAAAATGCACGGCAAATATTACTTATAAAAAGTTGAGTAATATCATCAGTGCATAAGAAATAAGTAACAACACCTGAAGCAGTACAGCTGTGTAATAAATTTTATATCATAGGAAAATTACTTATATGTTATATCGTTTTTAACTTATATGCCTCCAACTGTTCTGTTCTCCAGGGTGGTTCGGGATATGTGCAAGCAATAATGTTCTCAAACATTCAAATGACTGAGGTTCAGCTACCGATTGTGATTGACCAATATTATTGTTACAAAAGCAAATGCAAGAATGAAACAACGGTTGTTGCTGTGTCAGGCGTCACATATCAAATCATTAAAGGAACATACACAATAAAGCCAGTACATTTGGCGTGCAGTGATCGATGACCTTCCATGCACAAACATAACCTTAAATACCATACAACTAAAGCAACTGCAAGGACTTTATCGAATATCTGATCCATACTGAAACACACATCCAAAGAACGATAAGGTAATCACAAAAATTTGTACTCAAGCATCCAAAAACTCGCAAAATAGAGGTGAAGCTACTAAAATTAACTATGAAACAACATCATAGACTAATTTATGCTAATAAACGTAGGTATTATTCAACATTTCGTAATGAGTGTTTCGTCACAAACCTAGGTTATATGAAATCGATCCTAACTAACACTGAACAATAACAATGAAGCTTCAATTGCGAGCATAATGGAGCACAATAGAAACGCATAGAAATCCATGGAAATCGAGTGAAGGAAAATAGTAAAACAAGAGCGAAACAAAGTAATTAAACTAATAAAATAAGTTTCTAACCAAAAGTTAACAGATTAAGCAACAAAAATCGAAATCTAGGTAGTAAACAGTAAAGAAAGGGAAAGGTACATACGAAGAAGTGGAGAAAATCGATCAAAACCTGCAAAACAAGAACGAAAATAAGTAATTAAACGAAAATTTAACAGATTAATTAAGTTGATCGAAAATTAGTGTTATGGAAGCTGAATGAAATCGGGATGAATCGAAATGAAAATTAGTTTATCAAAATTACCTAATTCCGAGAAGAAATTAGGTTGATAATGGCAATCAAAGGTTGAGTGATAAAATGGCGATCGAAATGTGAGTGAATGGCGAAGACGGAGCTGTAGACGAAGACGAGACGAAGAGAGAGAAAGTGAAGAGTGTGGAGTCAGTGGAGTAAATGATGGAATATGAGGCGAATTGTGTTTGTTAGATTGGGTTATGTACGGGACACGTGGAAATATCTGGTGCATCATTAGTTTTTAGATCCAATGGTTTAGAAAGGGTTCAGCTGCCTCATCCTAAGGAGGGTGCATCACATGATTCAATATATATATATATATATGGTATTAGATTAGATTGACCTCAATCTATTATATTCTTACGTTTCATTGGAGTTTGAAAACGAATGCAAATGTGGGAATGTAAACTAACATAGATCTACATACAGATAATAACTTTATTATAGTCTTATAGATATTTCAATAATTTTGATCGTACAAACATAAAGACAAGCTTCTATATATAGTTGTAATCTTAAAACTACCTCTTTCGTTCCGATTAATTATTGTCTTTGATTTTGGCACAAAAATAAAGAAAAGAGGAGGAAGTCAATTACTAAATGACAAGTGGACCAAGTTATGTGTGAATGATCAAATTACTCATTCAGTTCATTTTTAAAATAGAAAGAACAACTATTAACTGAGACACTCAAATTAGAATATGACAATAAAATTAAAACCGGAGTACAAAAGTAGAGTAATAATATCAACACTAAAAACAAAAACTGTCCTATACCATAAAGATTGCCAATAGTAGTTTGTCTATGTTAGTTCAAAACATTGCCACATGAAGAATAAAAATTCCCACAAATACAATTAGATCATTATATAACTACGACCGTCTCATTCATCAACTTTAAACACTACTACACTCCCACAAATATTTTCAGACCCCACGGCAGATAGTACAAGGCAACCATATTTTGTCCTCATTATTGTTAATTTGTTACTCCCTCCATTCAACTCCACATTACAAGTTTATCTTTTGTACACTATTTACAAGTGAACATTCAATTTCGATTTTCTCTCGATATATAAGTGAAAAATATATTCATGTGAGATCTTATTTGATTCGTCTTTAAGAGTACTTCAAGAATATCCAACTTTTATAATTTTTGCAAATACATAACTAAAGATATTTACTGCGTAAAACACGCGTTGGCAAACGTGAAAAAGCAAACTTGTAATGTGGAGTTGAATGGAGGGAGTATTAAGTAGTTCTTCATCCCGGTCAATTGTATATACCTTTAATTTTAACACAAATATTAAGGAAAGAAGAGATGACTAAGTTTTTGAGACAAGTGGACTAAACTAAGTGCGGATAATCAAATCAATTTTTTTATCAAAGCATTTTCAAAATAAAAAGGTAAATAATTAACTAAAACGCCCAAAAATGAAATGGTTAAACAAATGACTCGAGGAGAGCCCCGTAGTACTTTATAGAGTTACGTTGCAACTCAGTAAGGATCCTCTGTCTCATATGGTGTCTAATCTCCTGCCTTATTCTACTCTTTGCTTGACACATCAACATACAAAATAATAAATATATCATGTGATTTTATGTTTATGTGTCAAAATGAAAGAGCATGAGACAGGAAATGGGACACCATATACGACAGAGGATCCTCATTAGTTGCAACTATTATTGTATCTTATTTACATGGTGGAGAATGAGTTTCATGGCTTCATCACTCATTACCCTGCTAATGGAATCTCACTTTGCGTACTATATATAATGGCCTTTCATTATATACTTTTTCATCAACAATTTTCTCATTTTATTTTGTACGGTTTATAGTAAATGGATGGTTTTCAAGCTTATTATAACTATAATAATAATTATAATAACAATAATAACGATAATAACAATAATAATAATAATAATAATAATAATAACAATAAAAATAAAAACATTATTATTACTCCTAATAAGCAACAAAAACAAGTTCCCTTCAAAGTTTTCCCATGCAAATATTGTGGGAGGAAATTTTTAAACTCGCAAGCTTTAGGCGGCCATCAAAACGCTCATAAAAAGGAGAGAGAAGAAGCGAAACATTACAAGCAAGAAATGTCAACAATCATGGCGGATTTCGGACCGACATTGATCCATGCCCATTCCATGAGTGAGCCATATGGGGTAGTGCAACACCAGCCCCTGGCATGGCCCAATTCAAGTGGCAATAATCATGGGTATTGGCCCGGTAGTTATCGGGTGGGTGACGGTCCATATATTTCTTATGCAGCACCTTCTTCTGCAATGTTCATCAATAATCAAGTTGTTAATTATCAAACTGCGAATGTTGAACAAGAAGAAGAAGAAGACGACGAAGAAGAAGAAGAGCAGCAGGTTGACAATGAGCAAAGAGGATTTGAGTTGGAGTTGCCTGACCTTAACTTGGATCTCCATCTTTAATTATAATCCTTATTTTTAATTAATTATTTTGTGTATTTAATTTCTGTGTTTCCGTAAGCTAGTGCCTAAGTCATCCCAGCAGTTTAAGGTATGAACAATAACATTCTCCTATAAATAAATAAGAACACTGTTTCTTACTCAGTGTTAGTAAATGGAACACCGGGAGACGTTTTTAAACCCACTCGAGGTATTCGACAAGGAGACCCACTTTCGCCATATATATTTATTATGTGCGCTGAGATTTTAGCAAGATCTCTACAAAAAAATAGTGATGTTAGCTCTAGTGACATTGGTATTAGAATTGGGTCGGGGGGTGGAGAAAATTCCTTTCTCACTTTTTGCGGATGACGACACTATCATTTTCGCTAAAGCCTCTAACCAGAGTTGTAGAACTATTAAGTCTATTTTAGATAAATTTTGCACGATTTCCGGACAATTTGTTAATTTTGACAAATCCACTTTTCAATGCACTAGAAATATTGAGCGTTCTCTTCGTGAATCCTTTAGAGGCATTCTTCATATGAACGAGGAAGCTCATTTGGGTAAGTATTTAGGATGTCCTATAATTGATAGCAGAGTGACTAAAAATACTTTCGAGAACATTATTCAATCTTCTTGCACTCAATTATCGAAATGGAAAGCGAATTCTCTATCTCAAGCAGGTAGACTAGTTCTTGTCAATGCTAATTTAGCCGCGAAGGGAACTTTTCAGATGCAAAGCTTCCTCCTCCCTTCATCGATCCATAATAGATTAGATAAGATTAATAGAGACTTTATTTGGAATAAGAATCCTTCTCAGCGTTCTCCTAATTTGGTTGGTTGGCATAAAGTTTGTTTACCAAAGTCGGTTGGTGGTTTAGGAATTAAATCTTCTGAAGCAGCTAATAAAGCTCTTCAAATGAAACTTTTATGGAAAATTCTTATGGATAAGGAAAGTATATGGGTCAAAGTGGTATCTAAAAAATACTTGAGAAATTGTTCACTATTTGATCATAAGCCTAATTCAGCCTCTTCTTGGCAATGGCGTAAACTAATGAGTCTTCGGACTCTATTTAGAAAAGGACTGAGATGGCAGGTAGGTAATGGTAGCAACATTAAGTTTTGGTCTGATAATTGGGTTTTTTCACACCCACTTACAACCAGTATGGTTGATGATGATAGTAACCGTGATCTTAATCTTTTGGTTAAAGATTTCATAACCTCAGACAAGCAATGGGATGTTTGTAAATTATCCAGTTTTGTGAATAACGATATTGTTAATCGATTACTAACATTCCAAAGGCTGCCACATAATGATATTCCGGATACCTAATTTGGGGTTGTCCGTAGATGGAAATTTCTCTACCAAAACAGCAACTTGGTTAGCGCAAGGTTTGTTCGATCAAGCTCTTGACAAATGTGAATTTCAGTGGATTTGGAAATTGAATATTCCTCCTAAATTGAAATTTTTTCTTTGGAAAGCCTGTGTTGACGGCCTTCCAACGAAAAGTAGACTTCTCAAGAGTCATATTAATGTCCCACCTCATTGTGTTTTGTGCAACAACCCTATTGAAAATAAAGATCATTTCTTTTACGAATGTCCCTTGATTGGGTCTGTCATCCAAGACCTGAACATTATTAGTTTCAACGAGTTTTTGTCAAATTATGATACTATTATAAGTCAAAGTTTTGTAATGAAACTTAATTATCTCAAGGATTTAATTTCAAAAGATAACTTTATAAAGATTATCTTTATTTGGTGGAATGCATGGTTCCATAGAAATGATATTATCTTTAATAATGTTAATTTAAGTATCAGCAAACTTATTACTTTATGTAATAATAGCATTAAGACATGGAATGTGACTAGATTTAAGGATCTCAACAATCCCGAGGTAGAAGAGTCAGCTAGAAACAATTCTAGTAAGGAAGAGATTTGGTGGGAAAAACCTACAAACGGTTTTCTAAAGCTAAATTTTGACGGATCGAGAATAGAAGGTAATAAAGCTGCTTTAGGATATTCTTTAAGAGATCACAATGGTAAAGTCGTTTTGTTGGGAGCAAAAAAGTGCGGATCCAATAGTATCCTTGTTACGGAATCACTTGCTTTAAAAGAAGGTATTTTAGCAGCTAAATACTTAGGAATCTCAAAGTTAATTGTGGAGGGTGATAACTTATGTGTTATTAACTCGATTCGAGGTACTTGGCAAATTCCGTGGGAAATTTCTAGTATTATCAAGGATGTGAAATTAGACCTTCATTTTTTCGATGAAGTGATAATTAAACATTGCTTTCGTGAAGCCAACAAGGTTGCTGACTTCATGGCTTCAGTTGGACATTCATGTCCAACTCTTTCGAGGTGGTTTGATAGCCGGTGGCTTCAACTTACCTCCCTCATTCGAAAGGATGAGATAGGTTGGTCCTACCCTAGAGGATCAACCTAGTTTTCTTACCTAATCAAAAAAAAAAAAAAAAAAAAAAAAAAAAAAAAAACTCCTCCCATATTTTATTTATGCATGGTTAACTAGCACCTTACCATTGTCCAAATAAATACTTGCTCCGTCTCAATAATTTATTTACCTTTGATTAAATACCTTTCACAATACATATAAAAGATATATAAATGACTAGGATATAAAGAGTAATATCAGCTAGATAACTATTATTAGCTTTTAATGTTATTTATATATGAGCAATATTTTCAGTTATACTTTTCTAATCAATACTATATATTAAATCTAGAAACCAAGGGACTTCAATATAATTAAAGAAAGTTATACAAATTAATTATACTATATAGTTTTTAATCAATAGCACCGTATGATGGACCCGATTAAGGGATCTCAATGCAAATATTATATAGTTTGAGTTAAAATTAAATTATATAGAAGCTTGGTAATTTTCCTAAATATTTGTAAGAGACTAAAACATGGTCAATTTCCTTAACAGGGTAACCTCAAAGCCCCCTAAGGAGGAATTGCGAGGTCCTGGGTTCGATTCCCTAGATGAACACTTTCCTGGGGACCTGACGCCCGGAGAGGGAATAATCCCCGCGGGAAAGAACTCACATGGTACAGGCGCCTAGCAGGGTGGGGTCCTGTATCCGGGGAGGATCCAACCTCCTCGTCATCAAAAAAAAAAAAAAAAGTATTTAATTAAGATGGCCAATTTTCTTAAAATAAAATAATTAATTAAGATGGTCAATTTCAAGGAGACTAAAAGAACGAAGATGATTTGATATTTTTCCTAAATATTTATAGAAGACTAGAAGATGGTCAATTTCCTTAAACTAAAATAATTAATTAGTATAAACATGCACACTTATGGTATTAATTATTATCATCATAAAATTATATATTAAATTTAAAATCTATGCAATTTTATTAAACTTTATAGTTTATTAGATGTATAGAGATGTTAATTATTTAACATACAAAAATATAATAAGTAGGTTATAAATAATTCAAGTTAGATTCCATAATATATAATATTGCATAATATTTTCTATTTGATTTAATGCATATATGTAATATATTTATATAAATATATAATTCTCTTAAAATTGCATGCCTAAGTAGTAAAAGTAATTTCGTCAGTAAAGAAAAGAATTGTAGTAACATTGGATATAGTTATATGATAGTAATCACTCATTTGAATAGTAAAAGTAATAATATTACCACCGAGATTAGTGAAAGTTTTAGAAACAACGGGGGTAGTGAAATAATCAATATTAATGAGGCAATGGTGAAAGTAACAATAATTATGGTGGGAGTAGTAAAATTATCAATATAATGCGGAAGTAGTGACATTAACAATAATTACACATGAGTAATGAAAGTAGCAATGATTACGGGCAAGTAGTGAAATGTTATTACTATTGTTTCATTAATAAGAGTAAAATATTAATAGCGGGAGTAGTGAATATGTCTCAAAATTATTTCATCATAATTTTAGAATATGTCATAGAAAAATATATTAATGATAAATCTATGGGTTATGCAACTTTAAGTAATTTTATTTAATGAAAACAAAAATTAATGGTAAGTAGAGGTAGCCCAGGCGAAGCCAGGCACCAATACTATATATATATATTCCAGAAACTAAAGGACTTCTATGTAATTAAATAGATTTATATAAATTAATTATACTATATAGTTTTTAATCGATAGCGCTGTGTGATGGGCCTGAACAAGGGACTTAAATGCAAATATAGTTTTGGTTGAAGTATAAATTTAGAAAATACCAGAATATGGTGAGTTTCATTAAAATATGCAGACCCCACTTACGGTTTTATTTAGTATAAGTGTATAACGATGTTAATTATTTAACCTACACAATTATAATTAAGTATTTATATTTTGAAAACTATTAAAAAGTAAATAAATCAATCTACATTTCCAAAAAAGATAGTATTCCATAAAACATTAGATTTGTAATTTAATTAGTAAATAATAATGATTGCTCCTAAATAATTATTTAGTCTAAAATTTCAGATTTATTTAAATATATAATTCTAATACAATTAGATAATCTACTAATATGATAGTAATTACCCATATGAGTAGTAAAATCAACAATAATCGCAGCGAGAGTAGTGAAAATCATTACTAGCAACAACGGGAATAGTGAAATTAACAATAATAAATGCGGGAGTAGTGAAAGAAAAAATAATGACGGCGGGAGAAGTGAAAGTAATAGTCGTCACAAGACATGTAATGAAAGTAACAATGGAAACGAGGGTGAGAGTATGAAAAATTAACTAACAATTCGATTTTAGGAAAATATTAATTTATTTAAATATATGAGTTTAACGGTTTAACCGTAAAAATAGTAGGAGTGTATGAAAGTAATAATATTAACAGTGTGAGTGGTAAACGTATCTCATAGTTTGTTGATTAATTTTACGTCTCATCATAATTTTAAGATATGAATTGTAAATGTATGTGTTAACCCAAATTTAGCGAATCATATGTCATAGAAAATAAAATTTAATTGGTAAATAAATGTAGGCCGGGCGTAGCCGGACATCAAACCTAGTGTAGCTAAATATTGAAACTTTAATTTGTGGTGTTAGTTTTTTGCTTTAAAATCAGGGGTAAATCTAGAAATGAAATTTTGGGACAACGAATATTTTTCATATTGTTTTACACTTATGTTAAGGTTTATATTTAAGAATTTTAGGTAGGAAAAATCGATAATCTTAACCAACTTTCAGAATTTGGGGTTGCGAATGCTCCATTTTACTACTAGTTAGGTTCCTCTCTATTTAAAATCCGATAATTTTGTGATCAATTGATACAATTTTGAATAATTTTCGTTCGTTATTAAAGCACATATTTTTTTTTTTATGTTTTAGATACAGAAATTTGAAATCGACAGTAATGAATTAAATAAAGAACTCACTATTATCTAATAATGTTGTTAACACATTTTCAACTATTTTTCAACTGACACCTTAAGTTAAGAGAGAAGGGCAAGTGATGCTATATAGTGATCAAAGTACAATTGTTGGACATGATGGAGACACATATAAGTTTGCCTATAAAAGGTAAATAATGCAATGATTTAACTCAGTTATTAAATTTAGTAAATACTATATGTGGTGTATGCAGTTTAATTGTGGTGGGCCGTCTCTTCGTACATGTCAAATGGGAAATTAAAAGTTTGCATGGACATATGTGTTTGACATGAATACTCCGGATTTTGATTATTTGATTTTGCACCACTAAGCAAAAGTAACCTGACTCAATTGATCTAATCCGAAAAGTTTGATCTGAAATTCGAAATTGACTCGAACTATATCACCCAAATATAATCCGATCTAGCCCCAACATGAACCGACCTTTCTTGAGCCGTACTGACCCGACTCGAAAATGACCCGATCTTAAACAAGCAAATCCGAAAATGACTCGACAAAATATAACACTAATTGAACCGAAAAGACTTGAAATGACTTTTTCTCTCTCATACATTGATCCGAAAACACTTGAAAGATAAATTTCCTCCATCAAAAAATCAAATGAAGGATCGCCTTAAAAGCTACATGAAGAGAGCGATACAAGCTAAGGATGAGGTGAATTGTCATATCATATTTTGAGATCCCTAGTTTTAGAAGCGGAATTTTTGCTTTGATTTCTATTAGAATTGTTTTCGATTTTACGTATTTTTTGTAATTGTCGTTTGGCGTTTTATTAATGAATTGGTCTTTATTTAAAAAAAAATGTAGATGATCAAATTGTTCATCAAAATCATTACAAAATAGAAAGGTAAACAAATGAGTGAAACGCCTAAAATAACTTATAAAAAATAAATAGAGTAAACAAGTGTTAGAACATGAGAATTGTATGTCTGTGGTTCGGCCTTAATAACTATGAACTTTGTTTGTCTTAGAAAAAACTGGAAAACAATTATGATAATGAGAAATATTTTCTAAAGTGTTTTGAAAAGCAATAAAAATCAATATAAAAAAACCTCTATTTGTTGCAAAATAGTACGCAGTAATTGTCTTTAATCAAGGTTTAAGATTTTCTATTAGGGTTTTTAATTAGGAATTTTCAATTAGGAATTAGAATTTTCAACTAGCCACTGCTCTTTTAATTAAATGAATTGGTCTTTGAGTCAAATGAAATGAAAATTGCGTACTTTGTTTAATTTTTTTTGATAAAATGTAATTATTATAGGAATAATAAGAAGAATAGTGTAACCTCAAAGCCTCCTAAGGAGGAATTGCGAGGTCCTGGGTTCGATTCCCTAGATGAACACTTTCCTGGGGACCTGACGCCCGGAGAGGGAATAATCCCCGCGGGAAAGAACTCACATGGTACAGGCGCCTAGCAGGGTGGGGTCCTGTATCCGGGGAGGATCCAACCTCCTCGTCATCAAAAAAAAAGAAGAATAGTGTATATACAAGGAAATCAAGCTAAAGCAACGCCAAAATAGCCAAGTTTCAGCCCATCTCACAGAGGACACCAAAGTGCCTCAAATTACATTAAACTTGGTTGATGTGAGTGTTAAAGGTTCTCATCTGTGACACCCTCATTTTTAGCGTTAAATAAACACGTAAATTCTACAGAAAAACTGACAGGATATGTTTGTAATCGGTTCAACTAGATAAAACCTGTAATTTTAAAAACTTTTCTAAACCATTCACAAACATTTCCAAATGAAGAGTGCCAAAACCTGCAAATACTAACAAACTAATTTACATAACATAGCTAAAGTCACGAGAATAACGTGATACAAACCAAAGTAAGAGAGGGAGACATATGTCCCTTCAAAATATAAACACAACCAAATGTTTAAAGGTTTACTACAAAATATAATCAAACTAAGTCCAAGGTTCTTTTGCTCACTAGCTCGTCCGTGTACCCCATCTAATCATCATCAACCTGTCAATCGCATTTTATACAAACACGAAAGCCACAATTCAGTGGGGAGTAACTTCGAGTCCTCCCAGCCACGAAATGTCATATTTAATGTAACATGTAATGTAACATGTAAACAACATCATAAGTAAACTAATTATCGAATATTCTAACATATGAACACTAAACTGACCAAATTAAACTATCATGTGAAACATATAACAAGCAGTAATCCAAACTTTATCAATTGTAACCGGCTTGCATCTTACCTATTACAATTCATAAAATCACCATACAAGAAAGGGCAATATATCAAAGACAGGCATAAGTTCTTAGCACGGTCAATAGTCACTCTGTAACTCGAGTCTATACCATGAGGTAGGGAAGGTAATCGAACCGGTATCTTGGCTCAGAGATTCTATCAAAACATAGCCAAGACACAACACAACCCTAGTCCTAAATCTGCGCAGACCTAGACATGCGGATACACACCACCGCACCCAAGACCCACAATTTTTTTTTAAACAAAGTGAGTACCCTAAGGAGTCCACCAAAGGGTTGGCTAGTACTTAAGCTGACCACTTAATCTCAAAATAAGTAACGAGGTCATGCCACAACTTGGATATAAACCCACCAAGTCAGGAACACAAAGGCTATTAAGCAGTGAACATATACTCGTCAAAGACTATAAAGGCCTATCTGTGACAAACACAACAACCTGCAAGAAGTATTCAATACCAATTCCATTTCAAGCAATATTAACAATATTAAAAGTTTCAGGGAATCTAAGGCCGTTTCTACAATATAAGAAACCATTCAATTCAACCAACAACACATGTGAACTAAAAACTTAATAAATGGCCTAAAACAAGAATAAGGCCAATTATCCATTTTTCACAATAATTTTCATCCAACCGAATTTTTACCCGCAACCCCGGGTCTGCGGCGAGTGCACGGTTCAATCGCTGGTGACCAATCACACAATTGATCGACATCGATTCAGTCAAAGGGACTAAGGCTCAGTTTTTGGCATAATCATCCAAACATTACAATTATCGCTATAAAATTCATTTTATGCCTATTCATTACAATTTCATATTATAACCTATCCTAACATGTGCCAACTACCAATATAAGCATAACTTTACCATCAACATTATATTTACTACTAACATTATTCATTTCATAAGACTACCCATATGTTACTTATACTAAATATAACATTAATACGCCCGAAACGACGAACAACGCATGAAAAACCGCGAAACAAGCAACGGGCCGACCCGGGCCAACCCAGGGCTGCCGTGGGTCTGCTGGGCCGCCACCCCCAATCCTCCATTTCTCCGTTTTTGTTCATTTTAACATCGTTTTAAGCATCAATTAATCATTCCCATTTCATTTCCATACTAATATGTGAACATAAACTTACAAAAGACATGAATCTAACCCATATTTTCATGTGAAATAAACCACTCAATTAACATACACAAAATCACACAAAAAGCAAAGAATGTGACATTTATTCGTCGAGTAACTCGAAATATGTTACCTTAAGCTAAGAATGAGCAATTAGCACCTTGAACACCAAACCCTAATATACATGCTAGCCACTATCTTCAACTATATACGAGTCTCCAAACTCGTCTTCTAAATCTTCACCTAAATAAACAATAAAAACACAATTATAAGCACTTTAATCAAAACCCTAAAAATGGTGGATAAAATAAATTTAGGGCAAATGAATTTAGTACATACTAGGATGTTGGAAATGAAGAGAGGATTCCAAATATGTAATCCTTATGAAATTTGGAGTAGAAACGAGTAAATTATGATGAAAATTAGCGGAGAAAGCTTAGGTTTTAGTATAAAAATGGTGTTTTTAGTTTAGAAGGCTTTAGAATGTTCAAGGAAAATGAAGGTGGAAAAGAAAAATGCAAAAGGGAAGGAGGGGGTGTAGGTGTGCCGCCCAAAAGGAAGGAGAGGAGCGGGATTTTCGGCGGAAATTCATTAGTCGGTTTTGGCTCGTTTCGACGATAATTAGAACCGTTTGTCAAATGCAAACTCCGATGATGCCAAAGTTCTTAAACACGAGATTACAAGAATATTGAGTACTCATATGACCCATTTCCAAAATCGTTTGCCCAATTTTCACAAGAATTGCCATTTTTTCCCGATATGCCCTTATTTCGAAATAAAAGGTTTTTACATGATTTAAACTGTTTTTAAACATTTCGAAACTATCAAAATAAATACTTTACTTCAAAATATAATAGAATTATATTTCATTGAATTATTATTATTTCAAATACATTAATATTAAATTCAACTTGATTAATAAATTACTTCCGCAATATAATAACGGTCCGAAATTACGGGGTGTTACAATCACCCCTCCTTTTTAAAAGTTTCGTCCTCGAAACTTAGAAGGAGAAATTATAGTAAACAACATCTTAATAATATAATCATAAGAAAAAAATATAGGTATCTTTTCAATGAAACGGTGATACTCTTGTTGATCAGACAAGAACATCCACGTTTCATATCAAAATATAAAAATATTTCTACACCAATAAATGAGAAAACCCATTATTGGGACGTCTCCAATAACGAGATTTAACACTCATTAATGTTAAAACCATTAAAAATCATAAAAGCATTTTCAAAATTTTAGTTCAAAGTTCTATAATAAGAATAATATCTTTACTAATTATGATTAAATGCGGCCTAATGTAACGGAAAAAAGTAAGAAAAAGGAATGCCTTACGAGAATAATTCAGGATATTTAGCTAACATAGAAGCTTCAATCTCCCAAGTCTCTTCTTCGACATTTCCACAACGCCAAAGAACACGGACTAGAGGTACAACTTTGCTCCTAAGTTGCTTGTTGGCTTTTTCGAGAATCCGGATTGGCCTTTCTTCAACCGCCAAGTTAGGCTCCAATTCAGGAATCTCTTCTTGGATGATATGGCTAGGGTCACTAATGTACTTCCTCAACTGAGAAACATGGAAGACATTGTGAACCTTGCTCAGATTTGGGGGCAATTCTAAACGGTAAGCAGCAGGACCAATCTTTTCAATCACCCGGAAAGGTCCAATATATTTAGGGCTAGACTTCCCTTTTACGCCAAACCGTTTCACCCCTTTCATAGGTGACACTTTAAGGAATACTTGATCATCAACCTCAAAAGAAAGTGGTCGACGACGGACATCAAAGATATGATTTTTGACGGTCCTGAGCGGCTTTCATCCGCTCCCGAATGATTTTAACTTGTTTAATGGACTCGGTCACCAAATCAGGTCCTAACATTGGAACATTTTGGGTTTGATCCCAACAGACTGGAGTACGGCATTTTCTACCGTACAGAGCTTCATATGGTGCCATTTTAATGGAGGCTTGATAGCTGTTGTTGTAAGAGAACTCAACCAGAGGTAAACATTTCTCCCAAGAAGTTTGGAAATCTAAGGCACAGGCACGAAGAAGATCCTCTAAAGTTTGAATTGTTCTCTCGGTTTGACCATCAGTGGCGGCGTGAAAAGCAGTACTCATCAATAGTTTACTACCCAAGGCCTCCTGTAATGCAGTCCAGAAACGAGAACAAAATCGAGGGTCTCGATCTGAAACTATATCTTTAGGAACCCCATGATAGCGCACTACTTCATCCACATAGACACGAGCTAAAACTTCTAATCTCCAGGTCTCTTTGATGGGAATAAACCGAGCACACTTAGTCAATCGGTCCACAACCACCCAAACAGCATTCTTTCCAGTGGAAGTCCTGGGTAAAGCCATCACAAAATCCATGGAAATAGACTCCCATTTCCAAAGAGGAACATCCAAGGGTTGAAGCAAACCCCGGGCTTTTGATGCTCTATCTTTACTTTCGCGGTGTGAGGCATTTACTTGACATACTCCATAACTTCAATCTTCATCCTAGGCCACCAGAATTGTAACCTCAAGTCTTTGTACATTTTGGTACCTCCCGGATGAACGGAGTAAGGAGGGAGGTGTGCTTCATCAAGAATTCTTTTCCTCAAATTAGCTGCCCTCGGAACATAGATTCTACCTTGATAACGAAGATACCCATCATCATCAATCTTACAATCCTTAGCTTGCCCAAGTTGAATTTTAGCTCGAATGGATTTGAAAGTAGGATCATCGGGAAGGCAAGCACGGATCTCACGGTAGAAGTCAGGTTCGGCTGACATGGCATTAAGATGATTAGAGCCCCTTTTTACAAGACTTATTCCCAATTTTTGAAGTTCTAAAGCAAGTTCAAGAGGTAATTCCCGAAAAGAATTCAAAGAATGACAGGATTTTCTGCTAAGAGCATCAGCCACCACATTAGCTTTTCCTTCGTGATAAATTAGGTCGGCATCATAGTCATTCACCAATTCCAACCATCTTCTTTGCCTCATGTTCAGATCTTTCTGGGTAAAGAGGTATTTCAGGCTTTTGTGGTCGGTGTAGATGTTGCAATGGACTCCAATGAGGTAGTGTCTCCAAATCTTCAAAGCATGCACCACCGCAGCTAATTCAAGATCATGAGTCGGGTAGTTAACTTCATGAACTCTAAGCTGTCGAGAGGCATACGCAATGACTTTCCCTTTTTGCATCAAGACACAACCTATACCATGCTTAGAAGCATCACAGTAAACATCAAAGTCCACTCCTTCTTCAGGTAAGGTCAACACCGAAGCGGTAGTCAACCTCTTTTTCAATTCCTAGAAGGCATTTTCACACTCCTCAGACCATACAAATTTAGACTCTTTCTTCAGCAACTGAGTCATCGGCCTAGCAATCTTTGAAAAATCCTTCACAAACCGCCGATAGTAACCCGCCAAGCCAAGGAAACTACGGATTTCAGAAACATTGGTCGGACTTTTCCAATTAACAACGGCTTCGATTTTGGCAGGATCTACCGTAACGCCCTCTTTCGAAATGACGTGCCCAAGGAAGGTCACTTTAGGTAACCAGAATTCACATTTAGAGAATTTAGCATACCATTTTTCACGGCGCAGAATCTCCAAAATAACACGAAGGTGTTTGGCATGTTCTTCTTCAGATTTAGAATAGATCAGAATGTCATCAATGAACACTACAACGCATTTGTCAAGGTGTTCTCTGAAAGTACGGTTCATCTGATCCATGAATACTGCTGGAGCATTGGTCAATCCGAATGGCATCACCGTAAACTCGAAATGACCATATCTCGCATCAAGGCGGTTTTAGGAATGTCGCTTCTCGATGGAATCGATGATAGCCCGAACGAAGGTCAATTTTAGAAAAAGTGGAAGCACCTCGGAGTTGATTGAAAAGATCATCAATTCTAGGAAGAGGATATTTATTCTTGATAGTAACCCGGTTAAGTTCACGATAATCTATGCATAACCGCATAGATCCATCCTTCTTTCTTACAAAGAGAACAGGAGCACCCCAAGGTGAAGAGCTAGGTCTGATAAAACCTTTGGCAATCAAATCATCCAAATGAGTCTTGACTCTTTCATTTCGAGATGGTGCCGGCCTATAAGGAGCTTTAGCAATATGGCCGGTACCAGGAATAAGATCAATAGTAAATTCAACTTCCCTTTCAGGAGGAATTCACGGTAGCTCATCAGGAAAAACATCAGGAAATTCACATACCACAGGAACATTCTCTTTAGGAGGCAAAGAGGAAGAATCTGAAGGAGTTACCATACACAAGAAGGCTTGATGACCCTTTTTCATCGCATTGACAAACTTCATAGCAGAAATTAATTTTGCACCGGTTTGTCTTTTAACCACTTGATAAGACACACAGTGACCTGATGGGCTTGTAAGAATTATTTTCTGGTCCCGACATTCAAATCGAGCATGATAAGTATGTAACCAATCCATGCCCAAAATGACATCAAATTCTTCAAGCGGAAATCGGAAAAGATTTGCTGGAAATATAGATCCCGCAATAGAAATAGGAACTCTCGGATAGATTTTAGAACAGGAGAAGACATCACCAGAGGGTAAGGATATAGATGTGCTTTCTTCATGTGATGATTCAAGTGATAACTTATCGGAGAGTTTCATTGAAATAAAAGATAAAGAGGCACCCGTATCAAATAGTACCAAACAAGGAACATCAAAAATAGAAAATGTACCAGTAATGATATCAGGGTGTGCCTCAGCTTCCGCTCGGCTCATGACAAAAATCCGGCCTTTCGGCCTCTCTGGGGCAGCAGGAGTAGTAGAAGCCGTCACCTTCTTCTCCGGGCAAACATTGGCCTTGTGGCCCGGTTTGTTGCAAGAAAAGCATATGATAGGATCAACCAAGCATTTACCAGGATGTGCTGGTTTCTTGCAGTTATAGCACACTCGGTCTTTAGCACCTTTATTGTTGTTAAAAGCCGAAGATTGACCACCCCGGTTAACTTGCATAGCAGGATCAAATCTCCTCTTGTTTGGGTAAGAGGGAGAAGAGGTGAACCTGGGTGAAGGTGTAACACCCCGCGCTTTCCTTATATTTTAAATAAATTTTTAAGTAATTTTTATTAAATAATTATTATTTAAAGCTTATTTTCATAAAATATCGTCATAGCCGTGTAACGGTAATAATAGTGTAGATTTTAATAATATTATTCTCCGTCTCGAGTTATAGTAGACTTGGGACGAAAATTCTAGTGGATACCGACTCATTTTGAGTTATTGGGCTTAACTTGACTCATGGGCCTTTTTCCCCCTCTTTTCTCTACACAAAACCTCAACTAAACCCTCACAACTTCATCTCCCTCACTTGTAATTTCTGAAATTTCCCAACAACCACTCCACCATTGTTAAACCCTTGCTCTCAACCCTAAAATCACCATAATTCACTCAATTCTTCACCAATCTCGTTCCTTTTTGCGCCATTCTCTTCCTTTTCTCATTTCCCTTGTTTCTAAGTAAGAAAGTTGCCATCTTTTCCTCTTTTTCGAAATTCTCATCTTTCAAGGATGTGGATTCTTGACTTAATACCTTTATTTTTGTGTTTAGGGAGAACTTGGACAACCCGGAGGAGGATAGCTACATCATTGACGAGTCTTTAGAAGATTGAAGTGGAAAAAGGTAACGGTGATGGGTTACTCGACTTTTATGTTAAAATTGTGTGGTTTTATGTAGTTATAATCTCATATGAATGTTAAAAGTTGTATCTTTCATGATTGGTGCTAATTTGGTTGTTGAATATCATGCTTGTTTGCAATTCTCACATGTTTGGATGAAAATCTCATGCTACCTCTCTTGAATCCGAAATTACCCATTCACATGCTCAAATATGTTGTTTTTCCGAGTTAGAATCATGCTAGGATACGTAAACAATTGATGGGAAACGATTTTTGTTGGTTTCAAATGGTTTGGAAGTGTTTTGCATGGAATCCGCGTGTTTGTAGTCCCAGTAGGGTGATGGCCGTGGCCCTCTTGACCGGTGGGGAGATCCTGTAAATTTTGAGCACATTTTAGAAAGCACGTAGTCCCAGCCGGGTGACCGTGGCCGGTCTCTTGACCGGCTGGGAGTACACTGAGGATTTTAGGTGATTTTGAGTTTGGGCGTATTCCCAGCCGGGTGACCGGCGGCCGGTCTACTGACCGGCTGGGAGTGCACTGAAGGTTTTATGAGTTTTTGAAATTTGGCTGTAGTCCCAGCCGGGTGACCGGCGGCCGGTCTACTGACCGGCTGGGAGTGCACTGTAAGTTTCTTTGGATTTTCAATATTAGTGTGTTGTCCCAGCCGGTGGCCCGGCGGCCGGTACACCACCCGGCTGGGAGTCCCCTGTTTGTTCTATTTCACTTGCGACTTCTAATAATGATTGAGCTATGCATGCATCTTCTTTCCTATCGATAATTGGTTACTTTAAGACTCATTAATGTTATGATCATGCATAATGGTTATGGTTCTTGTTCGGACCCGAGTGTGACGTTTTACATTGTGAGACTACTCGACATTCCCTATTTATTTGCCCTCGGACATTGGGTCACGGTTAGGTGCCATTGTTTCCGAGTTGGGCTATTTTTCCTTCCGCCTTTTTCGGACCGGGGGTCACGGTTAGGTGACAAGGTTCCGCTTGAGGTTACTCGAGTTTCGGGCACGGTTAGGTGTACCATATTTCGAGTCTTGGATACGATTTGGTATCGTTTGTCGAATCGGGTGTCGTCCATCCCGAGAGTCTGGCCAGGTTTAGACTAGGACCGTATTATGATCGTCGTCCTACCAAGAGGTTGGAGTCTAGAGGGTTGTCTTGTTTGAGTCTATACTTTGTAATTTGTCTTACATTTGAGTTGAGTCAATATTTGACCGTTTGACCTAATAATTCTTCTCTCATTTATGCGTAACTACTCTTATTGCATTTTGTATACTAATCATGATCCTCTCGTCACCGTAAGTATCTTACTCTCATGCTTGTTTATTTGATTAAATTCTTAATTACTTGTATTTTGACATATTGTGGCTGGGAGAACCCTGAGTTACTCCCCACTGACTGTGGCTTTCATATCTATTATGAATGACAGGTTGGTGATGAAGCTTAAGTGGGGAAGACCGTGTGAGCTAGCGAGTTCTTACCTCGGACCTTATTTAGTTATCACATAATAGACTCACCTACTTTTCGAATCTATGTTAATTCGTGGGATATCTTTTCCCCAATAAATAGACTTGTTTTGTAAACTTAAACTTAACTGTCTAAACTTATTTATCGTGTTAGTGATACCTCGCGTTGGACTTCAATGGAAGCCTTAAAAGTTTTAAAAATCTCGTGTTTCCGCCACGATTTACTAGTCACTTTTAGTTACCTCAACGAGGGGTGTCACAGTTGGTATCAGAGCATATATTGCTCCCGACGCACACACGTGTGCCCCAACTTAAAAATTCTTACTTGACCTTAAATAATGAATGAGAGATGGGTAGAATTAAGGACCTAAGTTGGTAGCCTTTTTGTGTATGCTTGGTGATAGGTTCTAACTTGTTTGCTTTTGTGCAAAAAAGATGGTACGAGCGACCAATGTGGATAATGCTATCATGCAAGCCCTCACTCAAGTGCTTGCTAACCAACAAAATGTTCAACCCGCTCCCCCCCTTCATGAAGCTAACCGTCAAGGAAGCTATGCTTGGATTGCAAGTCAACTCGCAAGGAACAAGGCTAGGACCTATGGTGGTGAAGTGGATCCCGTTGCTCTCTCGGAGTGGTTTCGTGATATGGAGAAGAACTTCTCTCTCTTTGATGCCCGAGAGGAGGACAAGGTGAGATTAGCCTCTCACTTTCTTGTGAAAGAAGCCGATAGGTGGTGGACTTTGATCGGTCCTACCGCTACTCAAGACCCCAACTTTGATTGGAACCGCTTCAAGTCACTTGTGGAGACTCGCTTCTATCCTAAGGAGCTCAAGCAACAAAGGTTGAAGGAATTCATGGATTTCAAGCAAGGGAAGCTATCAATTCAAGCCTACACCGACAAGTTTAATGAACTTGCTCATTATGCCTCCAAGTTCGTGAAAGATGAAGAGGATCGTGTCTACTTCTACAAGAACAAGTTGAATCCTAAGGTGGAAAGCATGGTGAGAAGAAGCTCAACTAACTTTGTGGAAGTCTATGATGATGCTATTTGGGCCGAAAGCTCTTTGAAGGCCATTGAAGAAGATTCCAAAATCCACTCCTCTTCTCATTCTTATCGTTCTAACTTTCATGGCAAGAGACCATTTGTGCCTTCTACTTCCAACTATGCCAACAAGAGAAGGTTTGTGCCAAGGATGCAAGATCATGGAGGACAAGGACCGAGAGTTCAAGAACCTAGAGGACAAGTTCCCACACCAACTAATGAACTTGAGAAGGACCGTAAGTGCTACCATTGTAGACAAGCTCTACACCCCGGAGTTGGATGTTATGGCAAGCCCTTGACTTGCTTTCATTGTAAGAAGCCCGGACATCGTGTTGCCGATTGCCCCGAGAAGAAGAATGCCCCTACTCCAAATGCTAGGCCAAGAGGAACTATCTTTGTCATGAGTCGAGCCGAAGCCGCCGCTCATCCCGATATCATTACGGGTATGTTCTCAATTTTTGATCAACCTTGCCTCATTTTATTTGATACCGGCGCATCTTTATCTTTTATATCTTCCAAATTCTCCGAAAAGCTAGCCATTGAACCTATTCCTAGTGAGGAAACTTCTATATCCTTACCTTCCGGAGAGATGTTCTCTTGTTCCCTCACTTTCTCCGACATTCCTATCTCTATTTCGGGAACCTTATTCCCCGCTAACCTACTTCGTTTTCCCCTCGAGGAATTCGATGTAATTTTGGGTATGGATTGGTTGTCAAAGTATGATGCAAGATTCGAGTGTAGAGACCAAAAGATTCGCCTCAAGAGTCCGCTAGGCACTCGTGTGTCATATAGAGGAGTCCGTTCCCAAGAAGGTGTGAAGTTGATTTCCGCTTTGAAGTTGATGAGTATGAGGAGGAAAGGTTACCAAATCTTCCTTTGTGTGGTGACTTCTACCTCCCCTCCCCTACCGAAGATCGAGGAAGTGCCCGTGGTTTGTGAGTTCGCCGATGTCTTTCCCAAGAATTGCCCTAATTCCTCCCGAGCGTGATGTTGAGTTCTCTATCGACCTTGTACCCGGAACCGGTCCGATTGCTAAAGCCCCGTACCGCATGGCGCCAACCGAGTTGAAGGAGTTGAGAAAGCAACTTGATGAGATGATTGAGAAAGGATTCATTAGACCTAGTGCCTCGCCTTGGGGTGCTCCCGTTCTCTTTGTGAAGAAGAAAGATGGATCTATGAGACTTTGCATTGACTACCGTGAGCTTAACCGTGTTACCATCAAGAACAAGTATCCTCTACCAAGAATTGAAGATTTGTTTGACCAACTCAAAGGTGCTTCTACTTTCTCCAAGATTGATTTGAGATCCGGTTATCACCAAATTCCCGTTCGTGAGTCCGATATCCCTAAGACCGCCTTTAGCACGAGATATGGACATTTCGAGTTTAAGGTGATGCCCTTTGGTTTAACCAATGCCCCTTCTATCTTCATGGACCAAATGAACCGGACCTTTAGTGAGTTCTTAGACAAGTGTGTTGTGGTTTTCATTGACGATATCCTCATCTTTTCCAAGTCCGAAGAAGAGCATGCCGATCACCTTCGTATCATTTTGGAGATCCTCCGTCGTCAAAAGTGGTTTGCCAAATTCTCCAAATGCGAATTTTGGTTGTCTAAGGTGTCGTTCCTAGGCCATGTGATATCTAAGGATGGTGTCATGGTAGATCCTTCGAAGATTGAAGCCGTGATTGAGTGGAAGAGTCCAACCAATGTTGGTGAAATCCGTAGTTTCTTGGGTTTGGCGGGTTACTACCGTCGCTTTGTGAAAGATTTTTCCAAGCTTGCTAGACCGATGACTCAACTTTTGAAGAAAGAGACCAAGTTTGTGTGGACCGAAGCTTGTGAAAGTGCATTCCAAGAGTTGAAGAAGAGGTTGACTACCGCTCCCGTGTTGACCTTGCCCGAGGATGGAGTTGATTTTGATGTGTTTTGTGATGCTTCTAAGATGGGTTTGGGTTGTGTTCTCATGCAAAATAGAAGAGTTGTTGCCTATGCTTCGCGACAATTGAGAGTTCATGAGGTGAACTATCCCACTCATGATTTGGAGTTAGCCGCCATTGTTCATGCCTTGAAGATGTGGAGACACTACCTCATTGGAGTCCATTGTCGTATCTACACCGATCATAAGAGTTTGAAGTATATCTTCACCCAAAAGGATTTGAATATGAGACAACGACGATGGTTGGAATTGGTGAATGATTACGACATGGAGTTGTTGTATCATGAAGGTAAGGCAAATGTGGTTGCCGATGCCCTTAGTAGGAAGTCTACTCATCCCTTGAGTGCTATCCGTGTACTCCCCGATGACCTTTGTGCCGAGTTTCGTAAGTTAGGTTTGCAACTTGTAGAGAGTGGTTTTGATTATCTTGGTGCTATGGTTGCCGAGCCCGTTCTTCATCGTGAGATTCTAGATAGCCTTGTGGACGACGCTACATTTAAAAGTTTTCAAGCCAAGCTTCTTGAAGGGAAAGCAAAGGATTGTGAGATTGATGCTAGAGGTTACCTCCGTTACCGAGGACGCATGTATGTGCCCGATGCCGTTGACTTGAGGAAGAGAGTTCTAGATGAAGCTCATCTATCCCCTTATTCGATTCACCCCGGAGGAGACAAGATGTATAAGGATTTGAAGCTTCAATTTTGGTGGCCTAACATGAAGAATGACATTGTGTCATATGTTGGAAGGTGTCTTATTTGTCAACAAGTGAAGATTGAGCATAAGAGACCCGGTGGTTTGCTACAACCATTGGATGTTCCTTTATGGAAGTGGGAGTCCATTTCCATGGATTTTGTGATGGCTTTGCCTAAGACCGTTGGTGGAAAGGACGCCGTTTGGGTTGTGGTAGATAGGTTGACCAAGTGTGCTAGGTTCATTCCTATCAAAGAAACTTGGAGTTTAGACCGTCTTGCTAGTGCTTATGTTGATGAGATCGTTCGTTACCATGGCGTTCCTAAGGAGATCGTTTCGGATCGTGACCCGAGGTTTTGTTCAAGATTTTGGAAAGCTTTGCAAAATGCTATGGGTAGTAAGTTGTTGATGAGTACCGCTTTTCATGCCGCTACCGATGGACAATCCGAGAGGACGATTCAAACTCTAGAAGACTTGTTGCGTGCTTGTGCCCTTGATTTTCATTCTAGTTGGGAGAAGAGCTTACCTTTGGTGGAATTTTCTTACAACAATAGTTATCATGCTTCTATCAAGATGGCCCCTTATGAAGCCCTTTATGGAAGGAAATGCCGAAGTCCGATTTGTTGGGATCAAGCAAGTGATGTTCGTGACCTAGGACCCGACAAGTTAGCCGAGACAATTGATCAAGTGAAGCTCATCCGTGAAAGAATGAAAGCCGCCCAAGATCGTCAAAAATCCTATGCCGATGTTCGCCGTCGACCCTTGGAATTTGAAGTTGGAGATAAAGTGTTCTTGAAAGTGTCCCCGATGAAAGGAGTAAAGAGATTTGGAGTCAAAGGGAAGTTGAGTCCAAAGTACATTGGACCTTATGAAGTGATAAAGAGGATTGGTGCCGTGGCTTATAAGTTGGATTTGCCCCCAAGTTTGGGTAAAGTTCATGATGTCTTTCATGTTTCTCAACTTAGGAAATACATTAGTGACCCTAGTCATGTGTTGCAAAATGAGATTCCCGAGCTTGAGCCTAGTCTTTCTTTCGAGGAGAGACCGATTCGTATCTTGGATAAGAAGGAGAAGAAGCTAAGGAGCAAAGTGGTGCCCTTGGTGAAGGTTTTGTGGAAGTGTGGTGATGTAGAAGAAGAGACTTGGGAGCCGGAGGCTTCCATGCGTGTCAAGTACTCTAGTTTGTTTTCTTAAGGTAATACCTTTTCGTTTCAAGTTTCGAGGGCGAAACTTTTTAAAGGTGGGATGATTGTAACACCCCGCGCTTTCCTTATATTTTAAATAAATTTTTAAGTAATTTTTATTAAATAATTATTATTTAAAGCTTATTTTCATAAAATATCGTCATAGCCGTGTAACGGTAATAATAGTGTAGATTTTAATAATATTATTCTCCGTCTCGAGTTATAGTAGACTTGGGACGAAAATTCTAGTGGATACCGACTCATTTTGAGTTATTGGGCTTAACTTGACTCATGGGCCTTTTTCCCCCTCTTTTCTCTACACAAAACCTCAACTAAACCCTCACAACTTCATCTCCCTCACTTGTAATTTCTGAAATTTCCCAACAACCACTCCACCATTGTTAAACCCTTGCTCTCAACCCTAAAATCACCATAATTCACTCAATTCTTCACCAATCTCGTTCCTTTTCGCGCCATTCTCTTCCTTTTCTCATTTCCCTTGTTTCTAAGTAAGAAAGTTGCCATCTTTTCCTCTTTTTCGAAATTCTCATCTTTCAAGGATGTGGATTCTTGACTTAATACCTTTATTTTTGTGTTTAGGGAGAACTTGGACAACCCGGAGGAGGATAGCTACATCATTGACGAGTCTTTAGAAGATTGAAGTGGAAAAAGGTAACGGTGATGGGTTACTCGACTTTTATGTTAAAATTGTGTGGTTTTATGTAGTTATAATCTCATATGAATGTTAAAAGTTGTATCTTTCATGATTGGTGCTAATTTGGTTGTTGAATATCATGCTTGTTTGCAATTCTCACATGTTTGGATGAAAATCTCATGCTACCTCTCTTGAATCCGAAATTACCCATTCACATGCTCAAATATGTTGTTTTTCCGAGTTAGAATCATGCTAGGATACGTAAACAATTGATGGGAAACGATTTTTGTTGGTTTCAAATGGTTTGGAAGTGTTTTGCATGGAATCCGCGTGTTTGTAGTCCCAGTAGGGTGATCCGTGGCGGCCGTCTCTTGACCATTTGGGAGATCCTCGTAAATTTTGAGCACATTTTAGAAAGCTCGTAGTCCCACCGGTGATGGCCGGGCCCACTCTTGACCGGCTGGGAGTACACTGAGGATTTTAGGTGATTTTGAGTTTGGGCGTATTCCCAGCCGGGTGACCGGCGGCCGGTCTACTGACCGGCTGGGAGTGCACTGTAAGTTTCTTTGGATTTTCAATATTAGTGTGTTGTCCCAGCCGGTGGCCCGGCGGCCGGTACACCACCCGGCTGGGAGTCCCCTGTTTGTTCTATTTCACTTGCGACTTCTAATAATGATTGAGCTATGCATGCATCTTCTTTCCTATCGATAATTGGTTACTTTAAGACTCATTAATGTTATGATCATGCATAATGGTTATGGTTCTTGTTCGGACCCGAGTGTGACGTTTTACATTGTGAGACTACTCGACATTCCCTATTTATTTGCCCTCGGACATTGGGTCACGGTTAGGTGCCATTGTTTCCGAGTTGGGCTATTTTTCCTTCCGCCTTTTTCGGACCGGGGGTCACGGTTAGGTGACAAGGTTCCGCTTGAGGTTACTCGAGTTTCGGGCACGGTTAGGTGTACCATATTTCGAGTCTTGGATACGATTTGGTATCGTTTGTCGAATCGGGTGTCGTCCATCCCGAGAGTCTGGCCAGGTTTAGACTAGGACCGTATTATGATCGTCGTCCTACCAAGAGGTTGGAGTCTAGAGGGTTGTCTTGTTTGAGTCTATACTTTGTAATTTGTCTTACATTTGAGTTGAGTCAATATTTGACCGTTTGACCTAATAATTCTTCTCTCATTTATGCGTAACTACTCTTATTGCATTTTGTATACTAATCATGATCCTCTCGTCACCGTAAGTATCTTACTCTCATGCTTGTTTATTTGATTAAATTCTTAATTACTTGTATTTTGACATATTGTGGCTGGGAGAACCCTGAGTTACTCCCCACTGACTGTGGCTTTCATATCTATTATGAATGACAGGTTGGTGATGAAGCTTAAGTGGGGAAGACCGTGTGAGCTAGCGAGTTCTTACCTCGGACCTTATTTAGTTATCACATAATAGACTCACCTACTTTTCGAATCTATGTTAATTCGTGGGATATCTTTTCCCCAATAAATAGACTTGTTTTGTAAACTTAAACTTAACTGTCTAAACTTATTTATCGTGTTAGTGATACCTCGCGTTGGACTTCAATGGAAGCCTTAAAAGTTTTAAAAATCTCGTGTTTCCGCCACGATTTACTAGTCACTTTTAGTTACCTCAACGAGGGGTGTCACAGAAGGAGCATAGGGCCTAGAAGATGGATATAAAGGCCTCTTGCCAAGACTGGAACTGGTTGCACGAGCTTCATTTTCAATGTCTTTCAGTGAATTCTCAGCCCATAAAGCATCATTGTAAATTGAAACAAAGCTGGTGGAGTCCCGGCGGACCATGCTTTTGATTTTAGGAGAGAGCTTTTCAAGATAAAAGAAAGCTTTTTCGTTGTCATCCTTCACCAATCTAGTTGCATAATGAGCCAACTCGTTGTATTTATCAGTGAAGGCCTGAACAGGAAGGCTTCCTTGCTTTAATTCCATGAATTCCTTCAACTTCTGTTGTTTAAGTTCTTGCGGATAGAATCGGGCCTCCACTAATTCCTTGAAACGTTCCCAGTCAAAACCCGGTTCGGATGAAACAGAGGGCCCGATCATAGACCACCATCGATCTGCTTCTCGTACTAGGAAGTGAGATGCCAGCTTCACTTTATGTTCCTTCTGGACATCATACAACGAAAAGCTTTTCTCTAACTCTCGAAACCACCCCGCAAGAGCAACTGGATCAATTTCTCCACCATAAGTGGGAGTGTTGTTTCGGGTTAATTGGTTAGCCACCCAAGTATAGGTGCCTGGAGTACCCTCAGGAGGCGGGGGAGGAGGAGGAGCTTGTTGATTCTGCTGATTTTGTTGGTTTTGGAGGATTAGAGTAAGAGCTTGTAAAATAGCAAAGATCCACTCTTCTTGGAGCCATCTTACAAAAGAGAAAATTTAATTAGTACCTAACAATTAGCAATCACAAACAGGCTACCACATAAAATCCTAAATCTACCCATCCTACCCATCTCTCAAGTTTATTATTTAAAGGTCAAGTGATTTTAAGTGGGGTGCACAAACGTGCGTCGGGAGCAACAAGCTCTGATACCAACTGTGACACCCTCATTTTTAGCGTTAAATAAACACGTAAATTCTACAGAAAAACTGACAGGATATGTTTGTAATCGGTTCAACTAGATAAAACCTGTAATTTTAAAAACTTTTCTAAACCATTCACAAATATTTCCAAATGAAGAGTGCCAAAACCTGCAAATACTTACAAACTAATTTACATAACATAGCTAAAGTCACGAGAATAACGTGATACAAACCAAAGTAAGAGAGGGAGACATATGTCCCTTCAAAATATAAACACAACCAAATGTTTAAAGGTTTACTACAAAATATAATCAAACTAAGTCCAAGGTTCTTTTACTCACTAGCTCGTCCGTGTACCCCATCTAATCATCATCAACCTGTCAATCACATTTTATACAAACACGAAAGCCACAATTCAGTGGGGAGTAACTTCGAGTCCTCCCAGCCACGAAATGTCATATTTAATGTAACATGTAATGTAACATGTAAACAACATCATAAGTAAACTAATTATCGAATATTCTAACATATGAACACTAAACTGACCAAATTAAACTATCATGTGAAACATATAACAAGCAAGAATCAAACTTTATCAATTGTAACCGGCTTGCATCTCACCTATTACAATTCATAAAATCACCATACAAGAAAGGGCAATATATCAAAGACAGGCATAAGTTCTTAGGACGGTCAATAGTCACTCTGTAACTCGAGTCTATACCATGAGGTAGGGAAGGTAATCGAACTGGTATCTTGGCTCAGAGGTTCTATCAAAACATGGCCAAGACACAACACAAACCTAGTCCTAAATCTGCGCAGACCTAGACATGCGGATACACACCACCGCACCCAAGACCCACAATTTTTTTTTAAACAAAGTGAGTACCCTAAGGAGTCCACCAAAGGGTTGGCTAGTACTTAAGCTGACCACTTACTCTCAAAATAAGTAACGAGGTCATGCCCCAACTTGGATATAAACCCACCAGGTCAGGAACACAAAGGCTATTAAGCACTGAACATATACTCGTCAAAGACTATAAAGGCCTATCTGTGACAAACACAACAACCTGCAAGAAGTATTCAATACCAATTCCATTTCAAGCAATATTAACAATATTAAAGGTTTCAGGGAATCTAAGGCCGTTTCTACAATATAAGAAACCATTCAATTCAACCAACAACACATGTGAACTAAAAACTTAATAAATGGCCTAAAACAAGAATAAGGCCAATTATCCATTTTTCACAATAATTTTCATCCAACCGAATTTTTACCCGCAACCCCGATCTGCGCGATGCGGGTTCAATCGCGGTGACCAATCACACAATTGACGACATCGATTCGATCAAAGGGACTAAGGCTCGATTTTTCGGCATAATCATCCAAACATTACAATTATCGCTATAAAATTCATTTTATGCCTATTCATTACAATTTCATATTATAACCTATCCTAACATGTGCCAACTACCAATATAAGCATAACTTTACCATCAACATTATATTTACTACTAACATTATTCATTTCATAAGACTACCCATATGTTACTTATACTAAATATAACATTAATACGCCCGAAACGACGAACAACGCATGAAAAACCGCGAAACAAGCAACGGGCCAACCCAGGGCTGCTGTGGGCCTGCCGGGCCTGCTGGGCCGCCACCCCCAATCCTCCGTTTCTCCGTTTTTGTTCATTTTAACATCGTTTTAAGCATCAATTAATCATTCCCATTTCATTTCCATACTAATATGTGAACATAAACTTAGAAAAGACATGAATCTAACCCATATTTTCATGTGAAATAAACCACTCAATTAACATACACAAAATCACACAAAAAGCAAAGAATGTGACATTTATTCGTCGAGTAACTCGAAATATGTTACCTTAAGCTAAGAATGAGCAATTAGCACCTTGAACACCAAACCCTAATATACATGCTAGCCACTATCTTCAACTATATACGAGTCTCCAAACTCGTTTTCTAAATCTTCACCTAAATAAACAATAAAAACACAATTATAAGCACTATAATCAAAACCCTAAAAATGGTGGATAAAATAAATTTAGGGCAAATGAATTTAATACATACTAGGATGTTGGAAATGAAGAGAGGATTCCAAATATGTAATCCTTATGAAATTTGGAGTAGAAACGAGTAAATTATGATGAAAATTAGCGGAGAAAGCTTAGGTTTTAGTATAAAAATGGTGTTTTTAGTTTAGAAGGCTTTAGAATGTTCAAGGAAAATGAAGGTGGAAAAGAAAAATGCAAAAGGGAAGGAGGGGGTGTAGGTGTGCCGCCCAAAAGGAAGGAGAGGAGCGGGATTTTCGGCGGAAATTCATTAGTCGGTTTTGGCTCGTTTCGACGATAATTAGAACCGTTTGTCAAATGCAAACTCCGATGATGCCAAAGTTCTTAAACACGAGATTACAAGAAGATTGAGTACTCATATGACCCATTTCCAAAATCGTTTACCCAATTTTCACAAGAATTGCCATTTTTTCCCGATATGCCCTTATTTCGAAATAAAAGGTTTTTACATGATTTAAACTGTTTTTAAACATTTCGAAACTATCAAAATAAATACTTTACTTCAAAATATAATAGAATTATATTTCATTGAATTATTATTACTTCAAATACATTAATATTAAATTCAACTTGATTAATAAATTACTTCCGCAATATAATAACGGTCCGAAATTACGGGGTGTTACATCATCTCTTAACTCTTGCAAATGAAAAAAATCAAAATTGGGAGGAATCTACCTATTAAGTTGTCTTCAGTAGTGTTTTAGCAAGATTTTACATGGATGTATTGTCTTGCCAGGGAAGTATTTTGCAGGGTGATCTAACTCAATGAACAATGTCTGACTAGTATAGTAAATAAGTAAAGAGTAAATAACTGAATGTAAGTGGAAAACCCTGGGAATAAGGGAAAAAACCACGGGCATAAAGCCATGAGGGATTTTATTATGGTTGATGTAGGTTGGCTAGATACAAGTCTGTCAGGCTATTTGTATGTATGAGCGTATATATGATTAACTGTAAAAATGCGTACAATAGAATGAAAGTGAGTAAGCCAGTGATGATGTGTGTTGTATCTTCTTTCCTCTTGCTATTTATAGTAGTCTTCATTTGGCTTCAAAGGCCGTTTCCTTGATTGTAGGTAGTCGTTGCTAGATAATAGGGAACGTGCCCATTTATTGTTGTTGACTTATTCTTCATTCAGTCGTTGCTTCTATATTCTTCACGGCTTGTTGGTTGTGCTCCCTTGGTAGTAGGCTTTGTGGACTTAGTCTTCCTTGAAAGTGGGAACCACCCTCTCGTGCTCTGATCGTTGCCTAATGTATACAAGTGGTGTCTTATGTATGCTATATGTATATTTCTTCTAGACAGGCCAAATACGACGGCCTGACCTGCTTTTCCCTCCTGGCTGGCGTTTGTACAAGTGATAGATATTCAACTCTGGGTTGCCCCTGTCTAGCCTGGCTTGATGATTGTTGTCTGACGCTTGTCTGACTAAGCAGGGTAAATCTTGACTCAACAAGTACCCTGAGCAGAATTGCTCCAATTATCGATAGGGGATACTCCTGTTCAACACACACACAAAAAAAGTAAAATCTCAAAGTAGCTCAGCTCCTTGTTCACTACAACCCTTCTCCAAGTAGTGAATTAATAACCATGAGCAGTTAGCAACATCTAGCCTTGCTTAAATTTTTTGAGCCAGCTGAAATCCTTCTTATGCACACAGAGACGAAGTTAGAGTTAAATACTAACTCGGGTCAAAACTTTTAAAAAATATAGTCTTATAGCAGGAACGGAAAACGCTAGTGTAGTTAAAAAGCTAACAAATTTTTTTACTGAAATAGTTGAAGAGTCTATCGATCCAAAATACTCAAGAGGAGGGGAGGGGGGGTGAATTGAGGATTAAAAACTTTAACCTACTTTTTCGATTGCATGTGTATAATTAATTATTTAAAGTTTATTGATTAAACTTTAACTAATCAATTAATTAACGATTTAAAACAATGCAAATAAACGAAAGAGAAAGAGAGACACACGGATTTTTGAAGTGGTTCAGTTTCACAAATCGAAACCTACGCTCACTATTCTCGATTAATAAATTTAGTACCTTTCTACAGATTACAAATTTACTAACCCAACTCGTACAACTCTAGTTGTAACTCAAATGAGTATCGCTAAATACTCGAGTGATTAACTTACGCTAATAAGAAAGAACTAATGATTCTTCTAAAAGTTCACATTAATGAACGAGTAAGAAATCAATTAAGCACTATTATCTTATAACAATAACAAAAGAATGAATGCACAAGTATATATGACACACAACCTTTTCAAAATAACAAAACGGTTTTTGCTTGTAAAACACTCTTTTTGCTTTTAAAATAAAATCAAATCATGCTCAAACGTCTCACTTTCAAATTTAGCAAAGAGTAAAGTATTTATAGCAAAGGAGGAAGCAAGACACACGGTTTCCACGAAACCCTAGATGCCGAAACAACAGATATGTAAACAAATCATATCTTTGTTATTTCTTTCCTTAAAATCTTAAGAGATGATAGAGAATATTTAAAAGATAATTTTATCAATTATTCTTCTATTATCTTTTCCTTAAACCTTAAGATATGATAAGATTTTCCATAACAAAAATATTCTTATCATATATAACCATATCAAGTTAAATATAAAAAATATGTTAAGATAATTCTAGAGAATAAAATGTTAACAATAACAACTTTTATTTTTGGCTTACACAAAACCAAAACGGCTCATCTCCTTGTTTTTCGTGAAAACCCTAGCTTGATATTAGGTTAGATTTAGGGTTTAAGAGTATGCTATATTAGAAACCCTAATTAGCAATATGACTCAACTCATAATTTGACCCAACATAATTACATAAAACCACACTCAATATGAATATGGGTTTCCTCATTAAATAAATACTATTTTCTATAACATTTAAAAGAGACAAAAATATTTTTCAAAAACAATTTGAAAACTTCTTAAGTCGTGCGTTATATAAGCTTAGCATTTCAATGTTATAGTAGAAGAGCTATAACATTGAGTTCTTTACCGTTATAGAGAGAGAAGTAACTGTCTTCCTCAAGCTTTCCTGCAATGGCGTGAAGTAAGAGGACGACGTCTGCTAGTAACACTCCTATTAGATCCAAAAATAATAATAATGCATCTACTAATAATTCAAATAAATCCAAAAATAGTACTATTACGCTAAATAATAAAGAATTGAGTGAAATTGGAAAGGCTGTGAGTGATGGTGAGAGCTCTAAAGCTGTTGAACTGCGTGCGTTTAATCTTGCTAAGGAGCTGTCTGTGATCTCGTAGGATAAATCAACAGATGATGAAGAATGGCAAGAGGTTGGACGTCGTCGTCACCGATTGTCTTCTCCTTCAGCTGGTAAGCCTCTGATTTTACAACTGTCTGTTGAGGATGTTAAGACTGAGTTGGAATATTGGTCTTCATCGATTTTTTTCTATGTTCTGGGAGCAAATCCGCCTAGCAACGTATTAGGAGGGTTTGTTAGACGTATTTGGAAGAATCTAGCAATTGATAAGGTCGCTTTTCAACCTAATGGTGTTTGTTTGGTTCGGTTTAAGACTGGTGATGATAAACTCAAAGCCTTACAGTCAGGACCCCTATTGTGAAGGATTGGTCTCCTAACTCTATGTTGGAGAAGGAAAAACCTAAATCAGTTCATATATGGATTAGGTTCTATAGTCTGAGCTTTAAGTATTGGGGAAATGCTTTACCTAAGCTTGTAGGTCTGGTTGGCTTACCTGTCCAGTGTGACCAGGCTACTCAGGAGAGGGAGTTTCTGGAGTACGCCAAGTACATGGTGGAAGTGCAGGTTGGTCAGCCTCTACCTGAGTCTATTGAATTTCTAGATAAGCATGGTGTCTTAAGAACTCAACAGGTCCACTATGAATGGAAGCCTGCTGTGTGTGCTACATGCCATGGAATTGGTCATGAAACTGATAGTTGTAAGAAGAAACCAGCTAAGCCAGTCCCTAAAAACGTTCATATGGTTTGGAAACCCAAGGTGGTGGCTCCTGTGGTGGCAAAGCCAGCTACTCCTGGTCAGGGGACAGTTGAGGAAACTCTACCAGTGTTGAACCCTGCCTATGTGGTAACTCCTATGCCATATCAGGGGTCAATGACTAATTCAGTTTCACCTGCTGCTGGTTTCCTTCATAAGGTTGCAAAGAGGGGAGACGGTGGTGTTCAGAGTGGTCCTTCCTTTATGGATGTTAACAGCTTTTCCATTAGGAGGAACCTCTTGAACAACATTGGCAAGGGCAAAACAACATTACATTTCAATGGTTAGTATTGGATTTTGGAATGTCCGTGGTATTAATAAAAGGAATAAACAAGGAGATGTTAGGAGACTCCTTCATATGAATAATGTTGGTTTTTTTGGGCTTGTAGAGACTAGAGTTAAGAGTATTAATATGAATAAAGTACAGGCTGGTTTAGGCTCTAAATGGAGATTTGCAGGAAATAATAATATTATTTATGGTGGTAGGATTTGGATCCTGTGGGATCCTTCTCTGTTCAATGTGAATGTGCTCAGTAAAGAATGGCAAGTTATGCATCTACATGTTACTTTTCTGCAGACTGGTTTTTGCTGAACTTGTTCAATGGTGTATGGCTGTAATAAGGACACTGATAGAAGAAGTTTGTGGTCTTCCCTCACTACCTTGGCTGCATCTGTTAGTGGTCCTTGGCTAGTGATGGGAGACTTCAATAATGTGCTCTATGCTGATAAGAGGATAGGGGCAAAAGTGACTAATACCGAGACTAAGGATTTTCAAGGGTGTGTTGATCAGTGTAGGTTGTATGATCTGGTTGTTCAAGGGGCTTATTTTACCTGGAACAACAAACAAGAGGGCCGGGGGATGCTAGGGTTTTTAGTAGGAAAGATAGGGTGTTGGCTAATGATCAGTGGATTTTGAATGGACCTGCTGGTACTGTCAATTTTGTACCAGAAGGCTTATTTGATCACAGTCCTAGTATTCTCAGTCTTTGGGAGGATTCTGGCAGGCACAAGACCTCATTTAAATATTTCACTATGTGGAGTAAGGATGGTAATTTCAGTGAGACTGTGAAGGGTGTTTGGAGTCAACAGATTAGAGGCTGTCTTATGTTTCAGGTTGCTAAGAAACTTAAGATGCTCAAAGGTCCCTTAAAGAAACTTAATAGAGAGGGGTTTGGTGATATCTTAAATACTGCTGAGGTGGCTCGTTTAGTCCTTGAAGAGAAACAATCTTAGCTTCATTTGGATCCCCATAATACTCTGCTGCAACTAGAAGAGAGAGCTGTTGCCCTTTCTTTTACGGAACTTCAGGATGCTAAACTGTCCTTCCTTAGCCAGAAAGCTAAGGTTATCTGGATGAATTGTAATGATGAAAATACACACTATTTTCATAGTTCAATTAAAGCTAGAAGAGCTCAGAACAAGGTGCTTAGCATTTTGGATGTGAATGGTATTCAGTGTTCTGATAATGACACCATTGAAATGGCCTTCCTTGATTATTATCAGAGACTCCTTGGAAGTTCTGAGAGAGTAACCAGGGTCAATTGTGGTGTTGTTAGGAGAGGTAAATGTGTTTCTGATCTTCAGTCTCTTGCTATGGTAGCTGAGGTTACTAGAGAGGAGGACAGGACTGCTCTATTCTCTATACCTAATGAGAAGGCCCCTGGGCCTGATGGTTACTCTTCTAGTTTCTTCAAGGATGCCTTTGATATCATTGGAGATGATATGGTGGGGGCTATTTTAGAGTTTTTCACCAATGATAAACTGCTGCAACAGATTAATTCTACTGTGATCACTCTTGTACCTAAGAAAGAGGTCCCATTATCAGTTATGGATTTCAGACCCATAGCATGTTGTAATGTGTTATATAAGTGCATCTCTAAAATCATTTGTGGTATACTGAATGATGTTCTTGCTTATATCATCAGCTTGAACCAAAGTGTCTTCTTAAAAATAGGGATATTGGGGATAACATCCTCATATGTCAAAATCTTGTGAGGTTGTACCATAGGAAAACTTGTTCTCCTAGAATGATGATGAAGATTGATTTGAGGAAGGCATATGACTCAATTGAGTGAGACTTTGTGGAGGATATGTTATATGCTCTTAAGTTCCCTAGGAGAATGATAGGCTGGATTATGCAATGTGTGACTACCCCTGCTTACACTCTTTCCCTCAATGGCAGCCAGTTTGGTTACTTTAAAGGAAAGAGGGGCCTGAGACAAGGGGACCCTATCTCTCCTCTGCTGTTTACTTTGTGTTTGGAGTGATTTAACAGAATCTTAAATGTGGTTACTCTGACTCAGAACTTCAGATTTCATCCCATGTGTAAAGCCTTGAACTTGTGTCATTTGGCCTTTGCTGATGACCTCCTCATTTTATGTAGAGGAGACCAGGATTCTGTCACTGTGATAATGAGGGCTATAGCTACCTTTTCTAAGGCTTCAGGGTTGCATATCAATAAAGAGAAATCTGATATCTATATGAATGGTGTTAATGGTGCAGCTGAAGGTTCCATTCTGAGTATTTCTGGATTCAAGAAGGGCTCTCTCCCTTTTAAGTATATGGGGATCACTATCTCACATAAGAGACTGTCCAATACTGAATGTAGCATTCTGGTTGAGAAGCTGGTAGCTAGAATCAGAGGATGGGGGACAAAAAAGTTGAGTTATGCAGGTAGACTATTACTGGTCAAGTCTGTATTGACTCAAATTCACAGTTATTGGGAAAGAGTTTTCCTTCTACCTAAAACGATCATTCATAAGGTTGAGAGCATCTACAGAGCATATTTATGGTCTGGGACTGATGAGCACCATAAGGTTCCTGCATTGCCTGGGATAAATGTTGCTTGCCTAAGAATCAGGGTGGACTTGGAATCCTTAACTGCTATAACTGGAACATTACCACTCTTGGGAAGTATATTTGGTGGGTAGCAAATAAGAAGGACTGTTTATGGGTCAGATGGGTGCACCATCTTTATATAAACCAGCATGATTGGTGGCATTATTCTCCTTCCATTCACTCTAGTTGGACTTGGAGGCAGCTGTGCAAAGTTAAGGACATTCTTGCACCTGGCTTTGTACAGTGGCTTCAGGTCCCTTTTTCAACTGCTCTGGTTTTTAAATGGCTCTCTGGGGATCAGATTCCGGTTGCCTTGTTTGGAATAGGCTGGCGTTACCCAAAGTGAATTTCATCAATTGGTTATTCATTCAAGGTAGGCTACTAACCAAAGATAAGCTGGCTAAGTTTGGTGTGCAAAATAATGGAGTCTGTTTTATGTGTGGGACTATGCAGGAGACTTCCATTCATCTGTTTTTTGAATGCCCGTTCAGCATGAGATGTTTACAACTGCTGCAACTCTGGCTTGGTTTCTATTGGACTACTGATATTATTGCTAACTTTTGAAATGCAGAGGCAGATCTTTGTTGCGTAAGAAAGTTATTCTAGCTGCTCTTGCTAGCCTTGTCTATTTCATTTGGGAAGGGCGTAATAAGTGCAGAGTAGGAGACTGGGTTCCTCGTCCTGAGGCTGTTAGGAAGCGTATCCATGAGGTGCTTCGTGGAAGATTAAATACTCTAAGAATGGAGAAAATCCCAAGTAGGGATATGGCTTGGGTTCAGGAAGTCGTTTTATGTTAACTTATGTAATGTTGTGTTGAAATTGTTATAGTGTGTGGTGTATGTACTTACCTTGCCAATTTCTAATGAGAATTTTCACATTCCACCAAAAAAAACACATTGAGCTCTTTCATAAGTAATGTTATAGCTGTGAAGTTATAACTTTACTAACATAAGAAATCCATTCTTATGTTACCATTACGAGATAATCACCTACGCTATTCTAATCTTCTTAGGAGATTTTCGAGTGTAGGCTACTTCATCATTCAAGCTTGATTAATCTTTAAATGAGCTTCATCTTCTCATGTATGCTTGAATAATTCTTCAATATCTTGAAATATATTGATCCGTGATTGAGGGCTTGATCATAACATAGTTTTGTATACTTCCATTACAATTTTTTAGGCTTTGCAAATAATAAGTCTAATCTGAAGAGACTAAACAAACAATTACGCGCAACGAGTATATAGAATGTAAACCACTCTTGACATCATCAAAACATAAACATATATATCTATATGGTTCAACAAATTTCCCCTTTTTGATGATGACAAGTCCCCTAAAATTGTGACTAAGTATATAGTTCCCCCTCAATATAATACCGTCATCTTTATAGATAAAGATCAACGTGCAAGATCAAACGATTATATACAAGACCAAAACTTTAAGGACTTAAAGAGACAATTGGTCTTGACAAGGAGCAAGCTTAGGCAAATGCTTACCATGGTCGTTCTTTCCCCCTCTTGACATTATCGAAAAGATAAGAACAAATATAAAATGACTAGAATAATATATGACGAGACAAGAGATAAGAACGATTAAGAAACCGAAAGAAACCGTAAATATCCATAAGTACTTACAAAAATAAGTAGCATACAAACCAAAGAAAACATGTTTAAGCCAATGGGCCGAATGAAACAACATGTTTAAGAGCTACTTGGGCCATAACCACAAGTAGTATGCCAAAAATGGGCCGAATGGTAAATAGTTTAGAAGACAAAATACACCATTAGAAAACAAAAGAAAATAAGGCAATAAAGGGGAAATGCGAAAACAGGGGAGGGGTAAGGCAAGGCTAAGTGTGACGGATTTTGTATAGGTTAACATAGTCGGGACGAGTACGGAATTCCAAGGCATCAAGACGATCAAACAAACTCCACACAAGAGTAGCTTGGGCATTGAGACTCATCTCGAAGTTAAGGACCTTCAAAGACAAGGCCTTTGTCGCCTCCAAAGTGATAGCTTGATCGGCTTTCATAGCTTTCTCGTCCTTCACTAAGGCACCCCCTTGACTCGTAAGGAAAGAAAGACGATCTCCGTGTTGAAACACTTCCTCATGAATAGCCACCAAATCCCTCTGGAAACCCGCAAGCCTCTTATCGACCCCTTCCATCCACGCATAAACCCGAGCACTATCCAATCCTCCAACCGAGGACTGTGACTTCCCAACCCGAGACATAGCCGTAGCCAAGGCCATTGTTTGCTCTTCAAACTTAGTCATTAAAGACCCCATAAAAGCATCTAATTTGGCTTCCATAGCCACCATCCCAACCTCATTAGTACTATTTTCAACACTATTAGCGAAGACCAATTCGGGTCCTTCAAAACCGAGACCCATCAACTTGATCACACGGTCACACATACCGTCTTTCGCACTTACACCGTAGCTCTCCCTACCGACAACCCTTTTAATTTCTAACAATCTCGAAATCCACATACCATATGGGAGATCGAGAGTAGTGCAATGTTTTTCCTTGGTGACGGTTATGCTCGTTTGAACAATTCGGATAAACATGAGAATAGCTAAGTTAAATTTTTGACCCTCCAACCACAAATACACAATAATAGCCTCATAACTCGATACCTTGTCCCATCCTCCTATTCTCGGAACAATGGTGTTCCACAAAAAGTTTAAGAGGAACTTAATTTTGGCCGAGAGAGGACGAACCACAATGTTGCTATTCTCATAAGCAACCTTATCAAAGTATCTCTTAATAACCAACTGTTTATCATCATCGACATTGGACCACTCTAGACTCGGATTAATATTGATTCCATCATGAGGAACCTTAAAAGCAGAGCAAAAGTCGTCAATGGTGACAGTAATGTCGACACCATTCACGACTGCATGCAACACACCCTCCTTAACTTTTACCGATGCAAAGAACTGTATAACCTTAATCGGGTAAGTAGGACCCGAAAACCTACTGACATCACTCCAACCTTGAAATTCAAGAAAATCGACAAAGAACTTAAGAGACAGAATTTGAGACAACCAAGATTTAGGGTAATACCTTCCACCATGAATTGAATATTGCAAAACCCGAGAGACCAAGATGCTTTCTCCCTTGGTCATGTGAACCCGGTTCAAACCGGCCTTAGTTGCGCTTTTCGAGGGCTCTCGAAACAGAATCCTCGAAATCCCGTCCCGAACAACAACTTAGGGTTCATGATCTTCCTCAACTTCATCTACAACCATCTTATTTTTCCCTTTGTTAAGCCGACGCCTTTTTCCCTCGGAAATCGTCTCATCCCGACCACGAAACAGGGAGGATGGAGGTGAGGGTTTTTGGTTTGTCGGAGTATAGGTAGAAGAATTAGGTTGATGGGATATAGGTTGTTGTGGTTGATTGCATGGATGATGTTGGTGTTGATTTCGGGCTGAGGACCGTGTGTGTGCATGTGGAGGTGTCATTGTTGAGAGGTTGAAGATGATGACGATGGAGATTGTGTATAGATTTTGATAAAGTAGAAAAGTGAAAGCAAGTGGGAAGTTTGGTCAATTTTACACGGTTTGGGGGTAATTATAGGGTGTAGCTAGGAATCTAGGTTTAGGATTAGGAAAGAGTTGTTTGCATAAATATGGTAATTAATAGATGTAGAGTTTAGGATAGATATGGAAAGAGTTGTTAGACGAGATATGGTATATATAAGATTTAGGAAGGATTTTGATAGAATTTGGTAAATAAAATAACATGGTGTATCTCAATTTTGGTAATAGATAAAATTTGTATGCCACACAAATTCTTAAATACAAACAGAATATATACGGTAAACAAATTTCTATAAACGTAAATATTCATGCAACGCAATATACGGACACAGACATACAATCTTATCTATGCTAATCAATCATTGAGAGATTAAACTTTTATAGAAGCTTAGGTACCACCGATTAAACCAATTTCCAACCGTAAAGTCTCAAAACGTCCTCTAGCTAGTTATTTTGTCAAAATGTCTGCCCATTATTTTTCAGTACTACCAAAATTCGAGTTTTATATTCCCTTTTTCAACATGGTCACGTATAAAATGGTGTCTAATTTCAATGTGTTTGGTACACGAGTGTTGCGCGGGGTTTTTGGAAATAATAATAGCACTCGTGTTATCGTATAAAATAGGAATACAACCTACATCAACACCATAATCACATAACTGTAGCTTAAGCCATAATAATTGAGTACATACCAGTCCTGCTGCAATATATTCGGCTTCTGCTGTAGAAAGGGCAACTGAATTCTGCTTCTTTGAACCCCATGTGATAATGAAAGGTCCAACAAACGTGGCAACACCTCACGTACTTTTCATGTCTAGGGAGCATCCTGCGTAATCAGCATCTGAATATCCAACAAGATCGAAATTGCATTCCATCGGATACCATAGACAAAGTTTGGCCGTGCCAATAAGATATCGTAAAATTCTCTTTACGGCCGTCATATGTGATTCTTTGGGAGATGATTGATATCTCGCACAGACGCATACGCTAAACATGATATCTGGTCTACTTGCAGTTAAATATAGCAGTGATCCAATCATTCCTCGGTAAGTTGTTTCATCAACTGACTTATCGTCTTCATCTAAAGTTAATTTCTTGGTTGCGTCCATTGGAGTAGACATAGCATGGGAATTTTCCATTCCGAACTTTCGAATTAATTCCTTAATATATTTTTGTTGATGAATTTTGATGCCTTCCTCAGTTTGTTGAATTTGCAGACCTAGGAAAAATTTTAATTCTCCCATCATGCTCATCTCAAATTCGGAAGTCATCAACTCCAAAAAATACTTGCACAAACTGCGATTGGTTGATCCAATAATAATATTGTCAACGTAGATTTGAACGAACAAAAGGTTAGTACCCTCGGATTTTAGGAATAGGGTTTTATCAACAGATCCTCTCTTAAATCCACTGTCAAGTAGAAATTTTGATAATCTATTATACCAGGCCCTTGGTGCTTGCTTCAATCCATACAGGGCTTTGTCTAATTTAAAGACATGGTCTTCAAATTTGCTAACCTTAAATCCAGGAGGCTGTTCTACGAAGACTTCTTCTTGTAGATATCCATTTAGAAACGCTGTCTTGACGTCCATTTGGAAGAGTTTCATTCCTTTATGGGTTGCGAATACTATCAGAAGTCTAATAGCTTCAAGACGAGCAACGGGTGCAAAGGTCTCGTCATAATCTATTCATTCTTGTTGATTATAACCTTGTACCACCAATCTAGCCTTATTTAGAACTATAACCCCAGCATCATCTAATTTATTTCTAAATACCCATCTGTTTCCAATTACAGATCGATCATTGGGTCTAGGAACTAAGTGCCAAACTTTGTTCCGTTCGAATTGTTGAAGCTCTTCTTGCATAGCAATAATCCAATCTGATTCTGCGAGAGCTTCCTTAATATTCGTTGGTTCAATTATTGATAGAAACGAATAGAAGGAACAAAAATTGTTCAAGGATCATCGCGTTTGAACACCCTTCTTAATATTACCAAGAATGCTTTCCATAGGGTGTGAACTCTTATATTTCCATTTCGTTGAAGTACTTGGTTCTTCAGCATTTGAAGTTGATCCAACTTCATTTGGCTCAGAATTTAAGGACGTTCCCCCTGAATCCAATCCTGGTGTTGTAGTAGAGTCGGGTATAACTTCGAACTCATTACCTTGATTTAGATTCAATCTTATAGTAACATCATCTATAACATTGGATTGGGAATCCTTATCTTGAGACAATGTTATAGTATCATCAACTATAACTTTAGTTTTCTTCTTTTTATCTTTTGAAGAATGATCAATCTCATCATTTATACCTTCAATCTCATTTTCCTCAGTTTCCAATTCTGGTGGATCATCTTTGGAAAGACGAAAATCAGGTTCATCCATGTCTTCTTCCTCATCCTGTAAGGGCTTATCAAACACGTTATCTTCATCAAAAATAACGTGGATATTTTCTTCAATACAGAGAGTTCTTTTATTGAAGACCATATAAGCCTTGCTATGATCCGAATAACCTATAAAAATAGCCTCATCACTCCTAGGGTCGAACTTACTTAACCTATTTTTACCATTGTTATGAACAAAACACTTACTCTCAAAACAACGAAGATGAGAGATATTAGGTTTACGACCTCTTAGAAGTTCATAAGGGGTTTTCTTAAGGATAGGTCTTATCATAGCACGATTATGAATATAACATGAAGTACTCATGGCTTTAGCCAAGAAATTACGAGGTAGACCACTACACAAGAGCATTGTACGTGCCATATCTTCTAGTGTTCTATTCATACGCTTGACCACACCGTTTTGTTGAGGAGTTCGTGGTGAAGAAAAGTTATGTCCTACACCATTAAATCTACAATATTCTATGAATGCTTGATTATCAAATTCGGTGCCATGATCCGTACGAATAGACACGAGGTTAGTCTTATATTTATTTTGAACAAGTTTCATAAGATAAACAAACTCATCAAAAGTCTCATCTTTTGAATGAAGGAAGATAGGCAATACATACCTTGAGTAGTCATCTACTAGGACAAAGACATACCTGGATCCTCCTCTACTCCTTACCTTATTGGGACCACACAAGTCTATGTGTATCAATTCCAAGATTCGTGCTTACCACTCTTTTAGGCTTGAATGATGATCTCACATATTTGCATCGAGCATAGGTGTCACTCATCTTATCTTGATCGAACCTGATTTTAGGTAGTCCTTCAACCAAGTCCCATCTTTTGAGTTTACTCAAAATTGGTGAGCTAATGTGACCAAAATGCTTGTGCCACAAACAAGGATGATCAAGTGTAACTTTCATGCACGAAAAAGTGTTAGTAGGCACAACATTTAAATCTACCATATACACATTCCTTTTCTTATGGCCTTCAAGAATAATATTACTTGTACCTTCAATTATAATGCGACAAACATCTGTATAAAAAACAACCTTGTTACCTTTGTCGCATAATTGAGATATGCTAAGTAGATTATGCTTGAGACCATCCACTAGATAAACATCACTGATTGCGTGTGATTTAGAAATTCCAACTTTGCCCACACCAATCACTTTACCCTTCTTATTGTCCCCAAAAGTCAACTTTGCTCCATTGAAAGGTTTGAGTGAAAGAAACAAATTCTTAACTCCAGTCATGTGTCTTGAGCATCCACTGTCAAGATACCATTAATTGTTTTCTTTCACCATCACCTGCAAAAGGATTAGATACAGTTTTTAGGTACCCAAGCTAAGTTGGGTCCTTTATGGTTAGTTACCCTATATACTAAATCCTTTCGTACCCACACTTGTCTAACAGTCATGTTTCTAAACTTTGGGTAGTTTTGTTTAGGAGGAGTTCTAGTTCTAGGGGATTCCCTGGGTCTCACATATCTGGTCTCCTTGTGTTTAGGTTTACTTTGTTTGGGTTGACAAGGAGTTTGTGAAGTGCTAGGCTTTTTGGTTTAATCAAATGTCATGTCATAGAACCAACGAAAGTTATTATTCCTTTCTTCGTTAGGTTCATCTATGGGGGATTCATCATCCTCGACTGTTGTGTCAACCGTTTTAGCGAATTTGGTATTTTTTCGTATATCATGTACACGTTTGACGCAATTGTCTTGGATGTGACCTGTATGACCACAATAATTGCAAATCAGATATTCAGGAAGATCGACATATTTTCTTTTTCTGAAATCATGATCTGAAGGTGTTGATTTGCATTTAGAGTGATCTCTACGGCTGTAGCACTCATGTCCTAACCCCATATTCATATTATTGTCAGATTGTTCGGTTAGGAAGTTTAAGACTTTTGTGCTACCTTCCCACTTATGATGGACTTTCCGAGCATGTAAAAGTAAGTCCTTTAAGGTTTTTATCTCTTCAAGGCATTTTGTGTGGTATACGTCATTATCCTTCTTGAAATTGTCACGAAAGTCTTGGAACCTTTTGTTAAGAATAAATACAACATCCGAGTGTTGTTTCTTAACATTGATCATGTCAGATTTAGATTCTTTCAATTGCTTTGTGAGAGAATCGATTTATTTCTTTTGGTCTAAAATCACTGCTTCATCAGATGTGATTTTAGTCTCTAAAAGTTCTTTGGCTTTTCTAAGTTCTAAAGATATAGCTTCACTAGCTATAACTTTGGCTTGAAGGTGCTTAATATTAAGCCTTAGGTCTGAAGTTATAGCTTCATTAGCTATAACTTTGGACTCTAATTCCTTCTTTTCAGCATTAGTAGTATCTAATATTGTAGCGTTATTAGCTGTAACTTTTGATTTTAACTTCTTAGATTTTGCCTTTATAATATGATTCTCCTCAGCAATATCAAGAATATGTTCTTTTAGATCCTTTAGTTCCATATTCTGTTCATGACATTTGTCGAGGGATTGCTCAAAAAATTCAATTAGGGCATTCTTAGATAATTTCTTAACACATTTTTTGAGTTCAAGATAACTAACCTCATCATCATCATCTTCATCTAATTCTCCGAGAAAGCGGTAATTTGAATGAGAAATCGTGCTGTCATCGTCGCTGTCAGACATTAGGTCAAGACTGACGTTGCTGAGACAAAGATTGGCTACTTCGTCATCTTCAGATCTTTCATCATCTTATGAGTCAAGATCTCCCCAACACGAAGCCATCATTACTTGTTTGAACTCCTTCTTTGTCTTCTCTCGTTTTGCCTTGTCTTTAATTTTCTCTCATGTTGGACAATCCTTGATTATGTGATCAGATTCTCCACACTTGAAGCAACCTCTGTTAGCAAATGATGATTTTGGTTCTGTTGCTTTCTTGTTAAAGGACTTGTTGTTGTTAGAATAAGATTTTGCTTGTTTGTTTCGAAAGATTCTATTTTTAAAACGTCGTGCAAACAAGACTGTCTCATCTTCTATGTCGGAGCTAACATCTTCGCTTCTCAAGGCTATGTTTTTACCTCTACTTAGTTCATCTTCATCAGCATTTAGAGTTATTTCATGGGCCATGAGGGCACCAATGAGTTCTTGATAGGATAGGTTCTCAAGATCTCTCGATTCCTCCATTGCTGTGACCTTGGCACGCCACTTTTTAGTCAGGCTCCTAAGAACCTTTCTTGCAATGTCCTCGGTGTTAAACTTTATTCCTAGGTTTTTCAATTCGTTTATGATGCTTGAAAAACGTGCGGACATACTATCCAAGGACTCGTTTTGCTCCATACTGAATAGCTCATATTTCTGCATTAACAGATCTATGTGGTGTTTCCTAACAATGGAAGTACCTTCATAAGCTAGTTCAAGGCCGTCCCATATTTCCTTGGCCGTTGAGCACGAAGAGAAGTGATCGAATACTGCATTACTCATGCCGTTTTGCAATAGGCGTATTGCTTTAGAATTCTTTTCGGCCTTCTTGTAGTCAGCCTCGATGTAATCCTCTTCCTTTTTCTCATCGGAAGTGCCTTCAGCGGATGCAGCCAAAATTTTATGCGGTCCATTTTAGATAATCCTCCAGCACTCCCAATCACGACCCTTCACATAGTGAGTCATCATGTTCTTCCATAAGCCATAATTCTTCCCATCAAAGACGGGACACTTGAGGTATTTGGAATCTATTTATCACGTGATAAGCAGCGGAATATAAAACAATAAGATAAATAAGGATAAACAGATCAGCCTCTTTGCGGTTAGGCAATCAAGAGCACGAGGCTCTGATACCAATTGAAGAGTCTATCGATCCGAAATACTCAAGAGGGGGAGGGGGGGGGGGGGGTGAATTGAGGATTAAAAACTTTAACCTACTTTTTCGATTGCACGTGTATAATTAATTATTTAAAGTTTATTGATTAAACTTTAAATAATCAATTAATTAACGATTTAAAATAATGCAAATAAACGAAAGAGAAAGAGAGACACACGGATTTTTGAAGTGGTTCAGTTTCACAAATCGAAACCTACGTCCAATATTCTCGATTAATAAATTTAGTACCTTTCTACGGATTACAAATTTACTAATCCAACTCATATAACTAACCCTAGTTGTAACTCAAATGAGTATCCCTAAATACTCGAGTGACTAACTTACGCTAATAAGAAAGCACTAATGATTCTTTTAAAAGTTCACGTTAATGAACGAGTAAGAAATCAATTAAGCACTATTATCTTATAACGATAACAAAAGAATGAATGCCCAAGTATATATGACACACGACCTTTTCAAAATAACAAAACGGTTTTTGCTTGTAAAACACGCTTTTTGCTTTTAAAATAAAATCAAATCATGCTCAAAGGTCTCACTTTCAAATGTAGCAAAGAGTAAAGTATTTATAGCAAAGGAGGAAGCAAGACACACGGTTTCCACGAAACCTTAGAGGCCGAAACAACAGATATGTAAACAAATCATATCTTTGTTATTTCTTTTCTTAAGAGATAATAGAGAATATTTAAAAGATAATTTTATCAATTATTCTTCTATTAGCTTTTCCTTAAATCTTAAGATATGATAAGATTTTCCATAACAAAAATATTCTTATCATAGATAACCATATCAAGTTAAATATAAAAAATATGTTAAGATAATTCTTGAGAAAAAACCTTAACAATAACAACTTTTATTCTTGGCTTACACGAAACCAACACGACTCATAGCCTTGTTTTTCGTGAAAACCCTAGCTTGATATTAGGTTAGATTTAGGGTTTAAGAGTATGCTATATTAGAAACCCTAATTTGCAATATGACTCAACTCATAAGTTGACCCAACATAATTACTAATTATAAGATTAAAATAAACCACACTCAATATGAATATAGACATCCTCATTATATAAATACTATTTGCTAAAACATTTAAAAGAGACAAAAATATTTTTCAAAAACAATTTGAAAACTTCTTAAGTCGTGCGTTATATAAGCTTAGCATTTCAATGTTATAGTAGAAGAGCTATAACATTGAGCTCTTTCATAAGTAATGTTATAGCTGTGAAGCTATAACCTTACTAACATAAGAAATCCATTCTTATGTTACCATTACGAGATAATCACATACGCTATTCTAATCTTCTTAGGACATCTTCGGGTGTAGGCTACTCCATCATTCAAGCTTGATTAATCTTTAAATGAGCTTCATCTTCTCATGTATCCCTGAATAATTCTTCAATATCTTGAAATATATTGATCCGTGATTGAGGGCTTGATCATAACATAGTCTTGTATACTTTCGTCACAATTCTTTAGGCTTTGCAAATAATAAGTCTAATCTGAAGAGACTAAACAAACAATTACGTGCAATGAGTATATAGAATGTAAAGCACTCTTGACATCATCAAAACATACACATATATATCTATATGGTTCAACAATAGTTACTGAAACTAATAAAACTTTTGCTAAAATAAGTATAATTTGTAATTCAACGCCTTTAGACAAGAACGAAAGGGAAAAGGCAAACTTTGTGTTTATTATCTTTTGCAAAATCAAAGAAATAATATAAGGACCATGTATAATTTGAATGACTAAATACTATGAGAATGCTAATAGGAATACCATGATAGATAAGCATCTCAACCAAAACCTTAAGGTGATGATTGAGACTCAACTATTATAATTATTCCTGTTATGCTTCCTCACTTAAATGCCCATTGGGCTTGAAGAAACCTTAAGGTGATGGTTGAGGCTCAACTATTATAATTATTCCTATTACGCTACCTCACTCAAATGCCCATTGGGCTTGAAGAGTGGTTAGTGCACAGGCTCTCCCGTACCGTGTGCTGAAATTCCACTTCGTAAGTTATTGAGGTTGCCAGGATTCGAACCCATGACCTATGGTCACGTTGGCTCTAATACCACGATAGATGAACCATCTCAACCAAAACCTTAAGGTGATGGTTGAGGCTCAACTATTATAATTATTCCTATTAAATGCAATTAATCAAGAAGCACATTTATGGTATATGGCCTTTTTATTCATGCAAAATTAAGCTTGAAATTGGCTCTAATATCCTATCTACTAAAAGAATAGGCGACTCACAAATTTCCCTCCAAAAATCATTTTTTATAAATAAGAAAATTGTTGATAATTTAATTATATTCACTAAATAAGGAAATTAATAATTATAATGTATTTCATTGAATAATTCTTTTCATTAAAATTGATCTTTTATCAAATTATATAATTTTCACTAAAAAATAACTATAATATTTTAATTAAATTATAAATAATATATATATAAGACTATAAACTATTAAATCTTTTATTGATAATATTATTTGAGAATGACTTGACTCATACTATTCATACTATGTATAAACAAAATTATAAATAGTTTTGATTACTTTCATAAAAAAAACTGAGAGAATTTATAAATTGAACTCATTAGCTTTGTGGTATAAAATATACTTTTAAAAAAAATACATTTTATTACATTATTCAATTCTCTTGGATTAATTTTCAGTTTTAATTTAATTTTGCCCGAAACAAAATACAATAACAAGAAAAATGAACAATTGATGAGATACCACTATTATTTTACAGTTCAGTTTTGCTCAGTTTTTTTGAATAATTTTACAGTTCAATTTTTTTTCTCATATCAAAATATAATGACGTGAAATATGAAAAATTAATGAGGTGTTAATTTAGTATGACTAAGTAATACAAAAAAACTCTATAAATACCGCGCATTCATTGCGCAGGATTAAAACTAGTTATAATATTAATACACTATTAACACACTACTCATTATTAATTGAATTTTTAGAAATAAATGCACATAATTTTTTTTTATCTTGCCCGGGCCATGGCCCATTGGGCCAGGCTATAACTCCGCCTTTGTGTGCACATGATAGTTAACCAACTGCAAACATCTGGCTTTCATCATTCTCTTGATTCATTAACCACAGTTTCAGGTCTATGAAGAATAAACTCCAATCTACTTGTGTTCCTTTGGTACCAGATACAGTATATGCAGGCATTTACAACTATTTTCAGAATCCTCTTATGTAATCTAGTATACGTGCAAGTCAGAATCCAATTCAGAGTACTGGTTCTGTTGATGTTCAAACCCAGCCAGGTACTTATCATGTCCATGATCTTCCTGCTATGTTCACAACTGAAAAACAAGTGCAGCCTTGTTTCCTCCTCTTGTTCACATATGCAACATAGATGGGTGTCACTAACTCTAATTCTTTTCAGTTTTTGCCTAATTTTCAGAGCATTTATATACACTAGCCAAGCTATGTGCTTATGCTTAAGCACTGCCTAGCTATGCCAAACTTGATGGATCCACTCCACTTTTGGCTTAGCATTTCTCAAAAGGTTATAACAATCTCTTATCCTATATTAAGTATGATTCAGTGACCAGCTCCCATGACTATAACCCTAAATAAGCTCATCTTTAACCTTACTGATCTTCATCCAGCTCCAACTAAAATCAGCATAGGGTTTATAATTAGTCCAGGAATTCCCTTTCAAATAAACATGACTTATCCATTGATGAGTCATATTTATATACATTTATATGTCTCCCCTTAGTTACTTTTGATACGGTTTTCGTGCTAAATTACAGTATTTATATGCCATTTATATTAGAATGTTGTTACATCCGCTATCTGGTATTTAATGTAAGAATGAATGCATTTGTGGAGTAAAAGAATAAAATATAGCACCGTGGAGATGGTACGAAGAAATACACAAAGCATGGCACGGAAATCTAGAAGAATAAAGGAAGAGAATTGAAGAAGATTAGACGAAGAAAAGAGCTGAAGCATGGAGCACTCGATTGAGTAAGCATAGACTCGATCGAGTGGTGGTGTACTTAATCGAGTATGCATAGACTCGGTCGAGTATACACTAGTCTGACGGCTTTTCGCGCAACTTTCCTAAATCAGTTTATGTTTAGTATAAATACGCAATTTGTGCCCTATTGTATCTTTACGTCATATTTTACCTAGTTACGCCACTTTACAATAAAAAACTTTCAGAACCCTTAGACTAGTTTATTTATGCATTACTTTTGGATCTAGACTTTGTTCATCCTTAATTTACTACGGTATTCATTCAAATTCCTTTTTAATATTTGTTATTCATCTTCTATGCCTTTATTAATGTTTAATACTCATATTATTGTGGTTATTTCTTCTAGTATGCATAGCTAAATTCCTTATCTAGGGTGAACGGGGATCTAGGTTGTTAGAAAAACGGTTAATTAATGAATTGATTGTTAAATTCCTCTTAATTGTTGTTCAATTGTTGTCTTACATCTAGTTAATTAATTACTGATCATAATTGGTTAATTAGTCTTGCAAACTAGGATTTTCACCGACCGGGTTAAGACTAGTATAGGCCGCGACAATTGAATAGACTGACTTAATGATAGCGACCGCATGTTAAGTTTAGATCTAAAGAACATAATAGAATCGGCTGATCTTGTGGCCTTAAACAATATAATTGCTCAATCAATGAATTGAATTTCACCCTTGGATGACCCCTAGTGAACCCGATCCCTATATTTTTTAATTTTATTGAATTTGCCTTATTTAATTTATTGCACTTAGTTTATAGAATCAATCTAACAACCCTTCAAGAAACGGTTAGTTTAAGACGGACTTAAATATCAACAAACTAGAACAATTACCTCGCCTCCATGTGGATTCGACCCTTCTTACCGCTAGCTATTAGTTAGTTATAATTTAGGTTTATTTTGATATAGGTGATACGACTTTAGCCTTATCAAATTTGGCGTCGTTGCCGGGGACGCAACAATTTTTCTGATTGTTTTTGTTTATTTCTGTCTTTCGTTTCAGGGAGCATCAGTTCCTTGAGACAGTTTGATATTTTTCTTGTTAGTTTTGTGTATACCCAGGTCCAACAGGTCGTAGATTATACCTTGTGATCCCGAAACAGAGAGGACTTTTCGGTATAGACGGAATTTTCAGAGAAAAATTAGTCAGGTGGAAGACTTGAGTACACTTGACACCTATTAGGAGCTTTTTACATTTGCCGAAGATCGGTTCTTAGAAGAGGACAAGCTAATTTCTGCCACATAACCAATTAAGATGTCGACTCTTGCTAGTCACTCTGAGCCCACTTTGGCTTCTATCCCCAAGGGGTTTAAGCTCCCTACTACTGATAAAGGCACTTTTGTGATTCGTCCATCCTACATCAACTTGGTGGAACGAAACTTATTTGGGAGGAGGAGCTAATGAAGATCCTGCCAAGCATATGGAGATGTTTACCAATTATTGCTGCTCAATTCCACTGACTGCTGGAGTAACTCAAGATCAGGTGAAGTAGGTTCTTTTCCCTTTTTCTTTGCGAGATAAGGCGGCCGAATGGCTTAGGGAATTGGATATGGAGGCTCATGGTGTTACTGATTGAAATACCTTAGCTCTTGCATTCTACAAGAGGTATCTCCCACCCCATAAAACTAATGCATTACGGAGTCATATCACTAGTTTTAAACAGGGTTCTACTAAAGACCTTAATGAGACATGGGTCCGTTTTAAAAGGTTGGTTCATTCTGTTCCTCACCATGGCTTTCAGATTTGGTTCCTTTGCAACCAATTCTATAATAGGTTATATAATGATAATAGAGCTTTACTTGACTCCTCTGCTAATGAGATATTCCAAAACAACACTAATGATGATACAGCTTGGAAATTGATAGATGAGATGGCTACTCACACTACTGAGTATGGTAACCCAAGGGGAAGTACGAGAGGGAATGGTTCAGATAGTGTGATTGTAGCACAGTTGGAGGCCTTAACTGCTCAGATAGCCGAATTAAAGACATCTCATTCCTTGGGAAATCATCAAACGGTTTATGCCATGGTTCAACAGGAGGTGTCTTATGAAAGATGTGGGATTGATGGACATAGTGCAACGCGGTGTATGAGTACAATTGTGGAGGTTCATGCTTTTCAGTCATTCAAGCAAGGTACTCCCTATTCCAACTTCTTCCCTGAGAGAAGTCAGAATGTGTTTAATCAAGCCCCGCAACAGAATGCCTATGTTAGTCCCCAGAATAGGGATAATCAACCACAAGGGAATTTTGTTAGACAAAATCAAGGAGGTTTTTAGCAGATGCAACGTCCACAACAAGCTCCAAATAATGATATGACAGAGATGAAAGCTCTGTTGCAACAAACATTGATGATGCAACAAAAGCAGACGACTCAAATAGCCGAACTTGTGGCTCATAATAAGATGTTGGATATGGAAGTTGCTCAATTGGCGGTTCAAAATCCCTCAAAACAGCCTAGAACTCTTCCTCCTCAAGGTAAACAAGCACATGAACAAGTTAATGCTATTTCACTAAGGAGCGGTACTACTTATCAAAGTCCAGAGATGCCCATTGATGAAGATGAGGTCCCCTACATGCATCCTAAGGGATTGGGTAACCTGGAGTTGAGTGATGACGAGAAAGAAATAAGCAAAGTTGAAACACGGGATAAGAAGAAAGACGAAAAAATGGGAAAAGCCGAGTGTACTCAATCGAGTAGCCCCAGGCTCGATCGAGTATCCACCCCAGAAGGTGATGTTTCTCGTTTTTCAGCTACTGCTTTTTGTGAAAATAGGGTACTCGATCGAGTGACTGCTGAACTTGATCGAGTAACCCCTTTGACTAATGACGGTGATTCAAAAACCTCGAGTGAAGCCGAGTCGATTAAAACGGCATTATCTTTTCCACACTGTTTACAGAAATCCAAGCTTGATCAACAGTTTGGAAGATTCATGGAGGTAGTGAAGAATCTTCAAGTTAGTGTGCCATTTACTGAATTGGTCACTCAAGTGCCGTTTTATGCGAAGTTTTTGAAGGAAAGGAAATATTGACAAAGAAGAGGCCGTTCAATGAAGTGGAGACGGTCGCATTCACTGCAGAGTGCAATGCAGCATTCCAAGCCAATTTACCTCCTAAACTAAAGGTACCATGGAGTTTCTCTATTCCTTGTCATATTGGTAGTATTGCTATAGATAAAGCTCTTTGCGATTTAGGGACTAGCGTTAGTGTTATGCCGTATTCAATTTGTCAAAAGTTAAATATGGGTCAACTACGTGTTACTAACATGACCTTGCAGATGGCTGACAGATCTCTTAAACACCATCTTCGTGTTTTAGAGGATGTTCCAGTTAGAGTAGGGAAGTCTTTTATTCCAGTTGACTTTATCGTTATGGATATGACTGAGGACTCCCAGGTCCCTATTATTCTAGGTCGACCATTCCTACACACATCGGGGGCGGTCATAAATGTTAGGGATGGTAGTCTTACACTACGAATTGGGGATGATAAAATCACTTTTATTCTTGATAAAACATTAAAGCATCCCAGTTTAGAAACTTCTTGTCATATGAGTAGTACTGTTGATCATACTATTGATGATTTTCTTGCCTTGTGTTTGGACAGGAATCAGTCCGACGCCCGTTCTGTTGCGTCAGGACCATGGAGCAAGGAGGTAGATGAGATAGAGAAGTTGATCTATAGAGATGAGCCTCATCCTGAGACGGTTTACAGCTTTGATGAAGGTGTTGACTTGGAAGCTGAGTTAGATGCCCTGGAAGCAGAGATATTCAAAGACGAACCCGTCCATGAGGTACATGAAGATTTGACTGATCCTATAGCGGGAGAGACAGTGTATCCTTTTTCCGTTGATGCCAAGATGGAAAGCAAAGGGACGTCATGTTTGCCTTTTCTCTTAGACTTTGAGATGGTTGAGCCAGAACATTATTCATTGCTAATTTCATTTGCTTATTTTTTTCTTTTGGTGCTACTTATGTCTTTGTGTAACACATGCGCAACTTTTTGATTTACTAATGCGAGCTTTGAGTTCACTACGCCAAATAAGACCTTTAATAACGGTCAGATAATGCAATTAACGTATTTAAATAGAAACACGCAACCGTTATTGCAACGACGGTTGTTAAATATATACCACGTTTGTACAAACACACGGCCGTTATATAACATCAATAACAGAACTATAATACCGTTATCACAACTCAAGAACCGTTTGATGTGACCATAATTAGAGCATATTTAGTCCCCGAATTAGCCTTGTTCCCATGCTTTTTAGTGCATATTTGGGTCATTTATTGTCTTTAGTTCTTTGTTTTGCATATTCTTTGAGGTTTTGTGTCCTTGGTAGAAAAGGAGTGCAAACCTTGCATTTTCATGGCAAAATGAGGCTAAATTGATTGAATTCAATGACCAAGCATCAAGAAAAGACAAGATTAGAAGGCCTTTGTACATACTATAGTAGATGGGCAATGATGAGAAAAGATCCTTGCATCCCCGAGGAAATCCTCAAGGATTCTATGAAGAAAAAGGAAGAAAAGAAGAAGGAATGAAACTGTTTGACAATCCGTGCGGATTGCCCTGAAGACGCCCGTCCATCACCCACAATCCGAGCGTCTTCCTCCACAAGACGCTCGGGCAAAACCTCCACAAGACGCCCGTCTTCCCCCTCTGGACGCCCGTCCAGAAGCACCCAAATCCGCCCGTCCCGTGCCAAAAACGCCCGGATTCCCAGACAGTACTTTCGTCTTCTACAAGCTTCAAGGAAGGATGCACATCTTTTTCTAAGACCGGCGAAAAAGAGACCGGAGTCTCCCTAGAGACCGACGATTCCTCAAGGACTTAATCGTCATTTAAGCCCTTAGTAAACCTTAATTTATGTTCCTAATCCCCACTATAAATACCCCATTAGTCTAATTAGAAGAGCATGTTCTTCTTAGCAATCTTTAGTGTAGTTAATATCAATCAAATCTCTCTTTAATCTTGTAATCAACATTTAATCAAGTTTTAATACAAGTTTTATTTCCTTAATCTCTCTCTTGTTCATCCTTTATTTTGGGTAATTGAAGATTATTTGGGTTATTATTGGGAGATTGACAACCTTCCAATCAAGCATCAAGTACTTCTTTGATTCTTTGCTTTATTATTGGAATCATTAGTAGGTATAATTCTCTTAATCCCTTTTTAATTATTGTTAATCACTTTCATTTATTCAGCATGTTTCACTTTGTTGGTATGATTGACAACCTTGCTAGCATGTTCAACATGATAATGAGTGAGTAGTTTCCTTAGCTAGGGTTAATGGGTAATTAGGGGAAACCAACATGGGGAATGATTCATACTTAAATTAATATGCTTTCATAGTTTATTTGCTTGCTTGTTGTGATCTCAACTTATGCACATGTTATGTTTGATGAAATGCGAGCCTATGAATCCTTGCATTTTTTACCCATCGCCTATCTTTTCAATGAGACTTGTAAGACATAAACCAACTCGAGTCTCATTAGACCATGCATATTGTTGAGTAGGGAAGATTAAGTCGACTTGTAGGTGTTGTACAATCTAATCGATTGGGCTCCGGGACCCAAACTTTCCTAGGATTGTAAGATATAAACCAACTCGATCCATCACAACAATAATTGCTTGCTTATAATTTGAGAATATGTTTGTATGATCAATTCCCATGAATCCTCTATGACCCCATGATACCCTAGTGCTTTTTATCAATTATTTACATCCCTTTTAATTCATCTTGCTTGTTTACTTTCATTGCTATTTAGTTTAGTGATATTCTACTTCAAACCCCAAATTGTGACACCCTTAGGAACCACTAGTTGCAATAGAAACTCTCATCTCAATTCCCATCCCTTAGGATCCGACCTTTACTTGCCTCTTTACTAATTGTAGAGTTGTTTGTGAAGTTATAAATTGTGTTTTGGTCTAGGTGCTCCTAACGACAAGTACTGAAAACTAAACCCCTCATAAGGGATCACGACCAAAAATGGCGCCGTTGCCGGAGACGGTGTTAACTTGATTTAGATTTTATTGTATTGTTATTAGTTGTGTCTTTCTTTGCCTTGGGGAAGTAAAACTCCTCAAGGTTTGTTCTAATTATTTGTGAGTTGTTTGATATTTTGCATGTCTAGAAGGTCACAAGGTGACTTGTTACCCTTTGATCACGAAATTGAAAGGACTTTGACAACCAATAGAAGACTTGCTAGGAGAACTTTGAGAGGTATCGGTGAGGTTGTAGATATTCAACCAAATACTATTGAGTTCATCAACCCTTTTGCAAGAGAAGGTGAGGAAAACCCAACACAAAATCCAACACAAAATCAACCCACAATGCCTAAGTTTTCATCACATTCCGTACCCACCGAGGAGAACCTACCCAATGGTACTCTCACACCACAACACTTAACCGGAAATTTTATTGCCAAATCCGCATTTATCCAATTAGTCGAAAGAAGCCAATTTGGGGGGATGCCTAGTGAAGACCCTCACTCTCATATGGAGACATTTTGTGACTATTGTGATGCGATTTCTCAAACCGGTGTAACTCAAGACCAAATTCGATGGGTCTTATTTACTTTTCTCTAATTGGCACCGCGAAACAATGGTTGAAAGGCCTTGATAAGGCTACTCTCGGAATTGATTCTTGGAAGAAATTGGCTCTAGCTTTCTACAAAAAGTTCTATCCACCGGAAAAGACTAACATGCTAAAAGCCCAAATTACAGGCTTTAAGCAAAGAGATGAAGAATCTTTGTATGAAGCTTGGGAGTGATTCAAAGGAATTTGTCGCTCATGTCCTCATCATGGACTTAGCGAGTGGTTCTTGGTACAACAATTTTGGAACGGTCTTTATGAAGACTCAAGAAACATTCTCAACATGGGATCAAATGGAATGTTCACCGAAGTTGATGACAATGAAACTTGGAACAAAATTGAGGAAATGGCGGTCCATAACTCACAATATAGTAGACCTCGCAAGGCTACTAGAGGAGGAAAGCATGAAGTGGACTCCATTACTCAATTGGGTGCTCAACTTAGTGCTCACATTGATACCATCAATTTGAAGTTTGAAAAAGCTATGGCTAGACTTGAAGAAGCCTCAAAATCACCAAAGCATCATGTTAATGCCATGACGACATCTTCATCAATCCCAATTGGGATATGTGAGAATTGTGGAACTTTGGGACATGACCAAAGTGAATGTAGGGGAAAAAATGAACAAGTGAATGCTTTCCAAGCATACAAGAGTGGTACCCCTTATTCAAACTATTACAATGAAAACACCAAATTCCATCCAAATCTCTCATACAAAAGCCAAAATGTTTAAAACCCTCAACCAACATACACCCCACCTCCCATGAGAAACCAAAATCAAAGACTCTTTTACAAACAAAACCAAGGTTACCAGAATCAAACTCCATACAATCAACAAAATGCCAAGGGTTTGATGTTCAAAAAGCGGTCCTCCAAATGCAAAAGAATCAACAAGAGTTTTTCACTCAAATGCAAAAGGATAGTCAAGCAAAGGAAATCACCATCAACAACATCCTAGCTCACACCAAAATGTTGGAAACCCAATTGACTCAACTAGCATCTTCAAGCTCACAAAGACAAAAGGGGCAATTACCACCTCAAAGTAATCCCCCAAGACATGAAACGGTTAGTGCCATTCACTTGAGAAGTGGTACAAGGTATGACGCACCGAAGAATCAAGTTGAGGATGAAGTTGTGGAAGCTAGTGACAAAGAAGAAATCGTGCAAAACTCCAAGGATGGAGAACCATCAAAAGAAGAAATTTCAAAGAAAAATGAAGACAAGGTCAAGGAGAAGGAGCCCATTGTGATTAGACTTCCTTTTCCAAGTCGTCAAGCCAAGCCCAAATTTGATGACCAACTTGGAAAATTTATGGAAATTGTGAAGAATTTGGAAGTCCCGATTCCTTTCACGGAATTAATCAATCACGTGTCGGCCTATGCAAAATACATGAAAGACATTCTCATAAAGAAGAAGTCGATCTGGAAGCTTGAGACTATCGCCTTCACTAAGGTGAGTAGTGCAATCTTTCAAGGGAGTTCACCTCCAAAACTCAAAGATCCGGGAAGCTTCTCAATACCGTGTACCATTGGCGACACCACGATCAACAAAGCCTTATGTGATCTAGGGGATAGTGTGAGTGTTATGCCGTACTTGGTGAGTAAAAGGTTAGGGATGGGAGAGCTTAAATGCACCAATATCACACTCCAAATGGCCGATAGATCGACGAAGACACCATTAGGGATATGGGAAAATGTTCCCGTAAGAATTGGGAAATTTTTCATCCCGGTGGACATGGAAGAAGACTCCAACATTCCAATCATTCTAGGAAGACCTTTCTTACACACCGCGGGTGCGGTGATTGATGTGAAGCATGGCGAGCTCACTTTAGAAGTGGGAGATGAGAGCATAACTTTCAATCTTGACAAGACCATGAGAGCTCCTTGTTTACATGAACCATGTTTTATGGTTGATCATTATAGCCGGAAGGATGATAGGAAGAAGTCGGAATTCCAATGGAAGAAAAAAATTGATGATGCTCCATTCAAAGAGAAAGTGAATTGTAACAAAGAGAGCTTGAAAAGCTCACTAAAGCAAAGCAATGAAGAGGATGGCCTCATTGGCCAAGACAAGAAAGTGGGAGAGTTGTCTCTATCAACTCAAGAGATCTTTAGTGATCAAGTAGATGAAGTTTGTGGTCTTTGGGACGATGAGTTTGAAGGGATTTTCAATCCTATATTGGTAATGCTATCGATAAAGACCGATATGAAGGACAACAAGGACAAAGTTCTATTGAAGATCTTTATCATGATAATGAACAAGCTTTTGACTACTTTTTCAAGGTGTTGAGCAACATCAACAACACCTTGGACATGCCCCTATGACATCTCACTAAGGATGAGAGTTTGGTGGAGTCCTCCCTAAACCACCATTTGTAAATATTTCTAACTCCCTAACTCGCATTTTAATTCTTACATTACATTTTTTTGTCATCTTTGGATTTTTATGCTTTGATCAAGGTAATTATCATTTTTGAGAGAAGTGAGGGAGGGACTAATGATTTAATTGATGTGTAGTGCTTTAGCTTAGTGTGGGGATAGCAATTGCCTAGGCTATTCATGCCTTAGTAGTGCCCCTACAATGAAGAACACGGGATTTGAAGAATGAAAAAATGACAAGGGATATGCAAGTGCACGGATGGAACTAAATCCGGGTAAAACAGGGAGAATCCGAGCGTCTTCAAGGGGAAACCGCTCGTCTCCAGGAAATCCGAGCGTCTTTGTCAAAATCCGCCCGTCCATTTTAACTGAAAATTTTAAATTTTGGGACTGTCGAAGAATCCGAGCGTCCTGGTAGAGAAGACGCTCGTCTTCAGAAATCCGCCCGTCTTCGCAGGAAGACGCCCATCTTTTTGCCAGTGTAAAACAAGAAGGCTTGTTGTTTCAGAATCCGCCCGTCTTCAGCAAAATCCGCTCGTCCTGCAGTGAAAGAATCTGAGCGTCCCTGCTGAAAGACGCCCGTCTTTAGGCGAGAATCCTGAACCCAAAATAGGCATAATCCGAGCGTCCCGAAGGAAAGACGCCCGTCTTCCCCTGCAGTTTCAAAATTTTCGGGTATTTTAAATACCCCTCCCACATTCATTCATTCAAAACACTACCCATAAACCCTAAAACTCAAAACCCTCATCCTCTCCATCCCCAAAACAAGATTTCCTCAACCAAATTCAACAAAATCAAATCCAAACTTCCTTTTAACAACAATTAATCACTCCTCTTCCAACAAAAAATCAAACCAAGCACCAAAATCTTCAACCTTTGAGTCGATTTTTGAAATTACAAAGGCAAAGCCTTTCATCTTAAAATCGATTTGGGTATACTTGGAAATTGAAGATTTTCACTCTTTTCTTGGTATTTTCATCAATGGCAAGGACAAAAGGATCAACAAAGGAACCTAAGGCAAAGACACTCTCAACAAGACAACAATGTCTTCAAGCAAAGAAAGCCTCATTGGCTATGGTGGTTGCTAGTGCAAACTTGGAAGTTCAACAACAACAAATTCCTCCCTTGGAAGCAACAACATCAACAACTCCGGAAATTTCTCAATTATCAAACTATCCGGAGGTAATTTTCATTTCTAACTCCCATAGGGATACATTTGACAAGTATGCTAGAAAATCCTTTCTACCCACCAAATTCATATGTGAAGATGCCTTGAACAAATTGGGTGTCCTTGAACAAACAAAAGCCTTCTTTGAAGCCATGGGGTTGGGAAAATTGTTTGCTACAAGAGAATTGACATACCCCTCCCTTACCTTAGAATTCTTGAGTTCCTTGAAAGTAACTAAGGTAGAGACTAGAGAAAACATCGACTTCCGCCTTACCAATGTGAGTAGGCGCATCACCTTTGATGACTTGGGTAAAGCATTAGGTCTTAGTGATTCACCTAGTTATTACAAGAAGCCCGAAAAATATGACCCCGCTCCTCTTTGGGAGGCGATTTCCGGGAGTAAATTTGAGAACTATCATGCTAGTCGCGCTCTATTAGTCCACCATCCGGGCATTAGAGTGTGGCACAAGGTCATCAGGAATACTATCATTGCAAGAAAAGACACTAACCACTTTACCAAGCTCGATTGTGTTCTACTTGAGTCGGCCTTAAATATTGGAAGGGAATTCACCAAGCCTTACAATTATCTAAGGCTTTTGGTGGAAAGATGGCTCAATGTTGATTGTGGGAAGCAAGGCACCGCTTTTATCGTAAATGGAGGTCTAGTTACTCTTTTGGCTAAGTACTTTGATATGAATTTCAACAAGGATAGCAAGTATGTGGCGAAAAAAGGGGGTCATCTCATTGACATGGATGCCATGATTAACAAGTACAAGTGGGTTACCCATAATCCTCTTGACACCAAATATGGGTGGCTCACCAATGATGCTAGATCTTTTACTTTGCCTTCCAAGATATGCCGTTTGAGTGTCCATCGGACAAACTACCTTCTTCCCCTCTCAAAAGAAGCCGAATACATCATCCGTCAACAAAGGAGTGAAATTGAAATGCCCTCCTCCTCCATTGTCACACCACCCTATCCATTCAAGTATCAAGAGTTCAAACCCAAAGGTGTTGAAGCTAGCAATGACTACATGACTCTACTTATGCAAGAGATGCACAAACAAGCTTATAAGGATCGGGAAGATGCATACTTAGCCCAATATCCACCCCTCCTTCATTTAGCTAGGCAAGGACTACTTGATCCTTCATGTCCTTTGCCTAGTTGGGCGGATAGGGAAGTCTTCTTTCCAAGTGAATCTAGAGGTGAGATACCGGATGACGATGAGGTTGTTGATGAAGAGGTAAATGATGAAGAAGAGGATGATGAAGGAAGCGAGCAAGGAAGTGAAGAGGGAAGTGGTGATGAGTCCACTTCTATTGAGGAAGATGATGACAATGATGATATGGTGGAAGACTAGCAAGCTTTGGAGGCTCCTACCCTCTTGAGGTTTGTCTACTTCTTTCTTTATTTTATTTATTTTATCTTGATCGTAGTTGGAGATTCCTATCAACATAGAGGACTAACACCTCGGCCCCATTGAGGTGTTCTTATTTCATTGTTCCCACTTTTGAAAATCCAAAATGACAAATTTAGTTTCATGCATTACATCTTGTGCGCATGAACTACCCCCAACTTTAGGACATTAGAAATAATGTCTATCTTGGTTTGGGGAAGTACATGCATACGCAACGGGAGGTAATCTAAATTACGCTCTCCGTCATAAACAGAAACCCATGCATCATGTAGTGTAGTATAGTATAGCTTGCATTTAGTGTAGGATTCATGCATCATGTTTGCATAATTTCCCATCATTTTGGCCATTGAGGACAATGCCCATCTTAGTGTGGGGATGGGGAATTCTAACTTAACTTTTATTCAAAAATCCAAAAAAATCAAAAAAATTCGAAAAACCATAAAAAATTGAAAAATTGAAAAACCAAAAACAAGTTCATTTCCTTTGTAGTGTAGTCATGTATATATTATTGTATATTGTTTGTTCTATCCTTGCTCACATTGATTGACTACGCCACATCCGAGACATGAGGATCATGAAGACCGCATGGTATGGTCTTTCCAATCTCCTTTTTCCTCTTTATGTTAATGACAATGTGGCTTTATTTTGATGGATGAGGTATAACAATGTGAACTTAGGACTTGCATTTAGATTATATGGCATATTAGTTGGTAGAATCATATGCATTAGGATGTTTATATGCTAGTTGCATCATGGCATGTAGTTTGCATGTTAAGAAAAATTTTGTGAAACCGTCTACTTGGGAAGCTTGACAAGTGTATATAGGCCCTAATAGATGCTTTTTCTTCTTAAGACTTTGCTTGTTAGAATGCTTGTAAAACACCCTAGGATGTGTCATGCTAGTATCCTTTGACCCATGGATTAAGGCCTAGTCAAGAGTACCTTGTGGTGTGATAACTCCTTGGCTACTGTTTATTCCAAGGTGACCCTTGAAACCATGCATCCATCATCCAAGTTCTACCACATATTGTCATCAAAAAGGGAATGGGTACAAAAATTGTTCAAATTTGAGTTCAAGAAATGAAATGAAAAGTGAAAGAAAGTTTGCAAATTGCATCAAAAGAAAAGAGGAGTAACAAAAATGAAAACTCCTATGCTTCAAATATAAGGCACCCTCACTACATATGGGGTGACTTTGAAAATGTTCAAGAGAAATGCAAAGAAAAGTTGAAAGTTGTCAAGTGTTGAATTGCCAAAAATCAAAAGAAATGGCAAAAGAAAGTGTTCTCAAATGTTATATGCCACAAGAAATTGGGGGAAAAACATCAACAAAGCAAACTCCTAAATGAAACTCAAATTCTATCGATCCCTTTATCCATCGTATCCATTTTAGTGCATGGTAGAGAGGGGACGACCCTTCTTCTTGTCTAGGCAAGAGGGGGAATTCCGCAATCCTCCAGTGTTTCTAACACCATAGGGAGTCTATTCTTGACAAAAGCATTTAACGATTGAGGACAAAGGTACCCTAGCTTGACACAAGTTGGAGGTGATTTATTGGTATCCTTATAGGCTTAGTAGTTTGAAGAAATTGCATCTATGAAGGAGTGTGTACCCTTGAATTGCTTCCCTTGTAGATAATTTCCGCCACTTAGATGAGGAAAATGGCTATTCTTTTGTAGATGCATCCATTACTTGATTTTGCGTGCTTAATGTTTGGATGTGTCGCCATTTTGGCAAGACCCACCTTGCCTTGCAAGAAGGCATCCTACCTCATGGTTGTCTTGTTGTGAGTTGAAGGGGCGGAGTGAGACCTGCTAATTGTCTCATATCGGCTATGTTATTAGGTTAGTTTAAATAATGGTCCTAGTCTTTGTCACCTCTTTACTCGGGATGAGCAAAGGTTCGGTTTGGGAATATTTGTTGTGACCATAATTAGAGCATATTTAGTCCCCGAATTAGCCTTGTTCCCATGCTTTTTAGTGCATATTTGGGTCATTTATTGTCTTTAGTTCTTTGTTTTGCATATTCTTTGAGGTTTTGTGTCCTTGGTAGGAAAGGAGTGCAAACCTTGCATTTTCATGGCAAAATGAGGCTAAATTGATTGAATTCAATGACCAAGCATCAAGAAGAGACAAGATTACAAGGCCTTTATACATACTATAGTAGATGGGCAATGATGAGAAAAGATCCTTGCATCCCCGAGGAAATCCTCAAGGATTCTATGAAGAAAAAGGAAGAAAAGAAGAAGGAATGAAACTGTTTGACAATCCGTGCGGAGTGCCCTGAAGACGCCCGTCCATTACCCACAATCCGAGCGTCTTTCTCCACAAGACGCTCGGGCAAAACCTCCACAAGACGCCCGTCTTCCCCCTCTGGACGCCCGTCCAGAAGCACCCAAATCCGCCCGTCCCGTGCCAAAAACGCCCGGATTCCCAGACAGTACTTTCGTCTTCTACAAGCTTCAAGGAAGGATGCACATCTTTTTCTAAGACCGGCGAAAAAGAGACCGGAGTCACCCTAGAGACCGGCGATTCCTCAAGGACTTAATCGTCATTTAAGCCCTTAGTAAACCCTAATTTATGTTCCTAATCCCCACTATAAATACCCCATTAGTCTAATTAGAAAAGCATGTTCTTCTTAGCAATCTTTAGTGTAGTTAATATCAATCAAATCTCTCTTTAATCTTGTAATCAACATTTAATCAAGTTTTAATACAAGTTTTATTTCCTTAATCTCTCTCTTGTTCATCCTTTATTTTGGGTAATTGAAGATTATTTGGGTTATTATTGGGAGATTGACAACTTTCCAATCAAGCATCAAGTACTTCTTTTATTATTTGCTTTATTATTGGAATCATTAGTAGGTATAATTCTCTTAATCCCTTTTTAATGATTGTTAATCACTTTCATTTATTCATCATGTTTCACTTTGTTTGTATGATTGACAACCTTGCTAGCATGTTCAACATGATAATGAGTGAGTAGTTTCCTTAGCTAGGGTTAATGGGTAATTAGGGGAAACCAACATGGGGAATGATTCATGCTTAAATTAATATGCTTTCATAGTTTATTTGCTTGCTTGTTGTGATCTCAACTTATGCACATGTTATGTTTGATGAAATGCGAGCCTATGAATCCTTGCATTTTTTACCCATCACCTATCTTTTCAATGAGACTTGTAAGACATAAACCAACTCGAGTCTCATTAGACCATGCATATTGTTGAGTAGGGAACATTAAGTCGGCTTGTAGGTGTTGTACAATCTAATCGATTAGGCTTCGAGACCCAAACTTTCCTAGGATTGTAAGATATAAACCAACTCGATCCATCAGAACAATAATTGCTCGCTTATAATTTGAGAATATGTTTGTATGATCAATTCCCATGAATCCCCTATGACCCCATGATACCCTAGTGCTTTTTATCAATTGTTTACATCCCTTTTAATTCATCTTGCTTGTTTACTTTCATTGCTATTTAGTTTAGTGATCTTCTACTTCAAACCCCAAATTGTGACACCCTTAGGCACCACTAGTTGCAATAGAAACTCTCATCTCAATTCCCGTCCCTTGGGATCCGACCTTTACTTGCCTCTTTACTAATTGTAGAGTTGTTTGTGAAGTTATAAATTGTGTTTTGGTCTAGGTGCTCCTAACGACAAGTACTGAAAACTAAACCTCTCATAAGGGATCACGACCACCGTTATAAAACTATTGTTAAATATGTTTATGGAAACGAGTAAACTTTTAAGAAACCATTATTAAATCTTAATAATGGTTACAAATCCGTTGTCGTAGTTTACTATTGACAACGGTTTAGTGGTATCAAAACCATGGTTAAATAGTATATATGATGACGGTTCATTTCGTCATCTTATTTAATTGAATGTCAAAATATACAACGGCTTTATTGCATGCAAAACCGTTGTTATATTTATTTATTAACAACGGTATGTATCCGTTATCTATTTTTATTGATGAAACTTTGACAACGGTTCTGCTTAAATAAACCGTTGTAAAAGTTTTGAATTCGACAACGGTTATCGTTCGTTATTTTATATTTTTGGCGGTTTGAATGGGAGGGAAAATATGTCAACGGTTATTTATCTAAATAAAACAGTTGTCAAATATTTGTTTACAACGGGTTGTTTTTAACTGTTATCATTTTTAAATTATTTTTTTTTTAAATTGTTTTAGCTTGTTCTAGCAGCTGCTGAAATGCTGAATTAGATAATCAACCTCTCGCATAAACATAAATTAAATGATACGAGTAATTATTAAGAATACACTTACTAATGGCGTGATAAAATTGGGATCAATGTTGCTTTCATATTTCCCAAGTGGACATAATCTTCTTTTTGCTTCAAAAACACTCATACATAAATATACACACATGCCATTATTATTTGCATATATATGGCTCAAGTCATAGAATAAAAAATGACATTATTGAAGGTTGTAAACTTACTCAGTTATCATCTTTACTATATTGCCAGAGGGTTTGCGTTCGGGAGAGTCAATCCAGTACACTGTTTTTGTTTCCACTTGGATTGCCATTAGCACCAAATGCTTTATATTCAATTTGGGACGTTGAAATGTTAATTAGTTCATTTAAACGCATGTAACCATGTTAATAATAAATTTGTAGAATCGTGATTCATTACAATAATCACGTACTATACATATATATTCTCATTGTAGGGGACAAGCCATAGTTTTTTGGTCGACATCAACCGACGAGCGATACTATTGATTTGTTCTTCGTATGAAATTCTGTGCACAGAGAACGCCTTAGGACTCAAGAATCTGTAGGCGTGAATTAGGAACTTCCTCTCAGTGATCTGATTAGTCAGGTACCTATTACGCCACATGGAACGAAGAATGTTATTGTAATTGATAATTTAAACAAACATCATTATTCGTAAATGGAAATGACTAAATATTTTTACTAATAAAACTTACTTCATCCAAATCAAAATGTGAACAGCATCTAAATAGTCAAGGTCGACAAATTCCATCAATTGCTTCGGGTCCAGTACGATTATATCAGCTGCGCCCATAATTTCCTCTTCAATGTTAATCATGACTACATCCCCTCTAGGTGACTTCTTTACTGCTGATACCGTCGTCAGGTACCAAAAATAAATACCTAAGTACTACTAACAGAAGCTAGCGGTAAGTAGGGTCGATCTCCACAGGGAGGCAAAAATGAGATTTATCTGTCTAATTTTAGTCTATGAGTAACGGGTCACAATGTGGGGGTTTGAAATGATTTACTAAAACTATTAAGAGACTAAGGAAAGAGAGATAAAAATAGAAGAAATTAACGAAAAGAGAAGGAAACTAGGATTTCGGGTCATCAATAAACGTCGCTTAATTGCGGTAAGGTCACGGATCGATCGATGTGTCGGTCTAAGGGGCAATGAATATCTCCTTTCGGTCTCAATTCGCCCTAAAATGCTATTAGCTTAACTTTCGCCCTCACTAAAGCATCCTATTGTTCACCGCAGTCTCACCTATTCCAACCTTTCGGTCCAGGTCAAGGTTTACCAATATTAAAAGGCTAATTGTGTCGACTCAACTAGCAGGATACGATTAAAGCAAAACATTAACAACATAGACTACAACTACAACGACAGATCTATAAACCTAATTAGCAATTAACATTAGTCTAATGAATCACCTAATCCTAGCAAGAGTATTTAGCTAGACATGGGTAAAGGGAGAACGAGAATAAAGGAATTAAGAACAATAAACATTAACATAAAATAAAGAGGGAAAAGAAGGGAAAAAAGTTACGAGAAGTAGATCCGGAATTAATAGAAATGAAGAGCAAGGCAGTCGTCCGTCCCCTCTACTGACTCCAGGGAATGAATCATGTGCTATTAGGTCTAAACTACTCTTATTTATACTAAGTAGTATCATTATTATTAACTAAATATAAGATAAGCATAAGATAAAATCTAATTATACTCGACAATATCCTTCTCGCTGTAGCTAGTACTCGATCGAGCATAAATCTACTCGATCGAGTAGATTCCAAATACATTTCCTGCTTTGCGCATTGAACTTCAAACGGCTGCCATTTCTTCGTTACTTGGTCAAACAGGGTGATTCCGGTGGAATTGGAAAGCTAAGAGGACAAACTTTCATCCCCAATTGGAATCACCTGAATATCAGTTGTAGAACTCGAGATATGGCTCTCCAAAATAGGCACTAGCAATTTGAAGTTCTTCCTTTGCTCGCCTAGCTATCTTTCTTCTTTGCGCATCTCAAAATAGCTACATTCCCGCTCCAAATTCACTCTTCCTCCAAATGCATGATAAACGGACGGTAAAAGACTTGATTTCACTACTTTCTGGTTCATTCCTACAAATAAGACAAAACAAACCAAAGTAGTATATTCGGGGCATTTCGTAGCATAAACTACGATAATAGCATAGAAATACGTGCATAAAAAGGCCTAAAAAGACTATATAAAATGCACGTATCAAATCTCCCCAAACCAAACCTTTACTCGTCCTCGAGTAAACTAGAATGCAACTAATGGAACGGAAATGATAACTCAGAGCTAGCTTAACTTGTCTACTTGAACCAGTTTAATGTAAACTAAAATCAACAGTTACAGCTACAATGGTCAATACGCAAACGAATTATAAGATGTCCATAAATAAAGCTGACCTATCGACCTTGCAAGACCAACACAAATCGGACTCTCACGCGGTCACTCTTCTCTCATGAAGCAAAGGGTGAAAGTATATGTATAATAGAGAAAGAGAAAACAGTCACTCACCTAGACTGCGACCTACATAACATGCATGCAACAAAGATGATAGACGATTCAAGTACTAATGCACACACTCCAACCAATAATGTCCGTCACAGCCGAGGGCTTACAAATAATTTGGGAATAGTGAGGTTCAGGTGAGAAAGGCAAAACATGTTATGGAAATGTGGAGGTAAAAGTGTCAAGCTAGTTCCTAACAGGACCATAATGAAGCCATCCGAATCTCAACTGACTGAAAAGCTAAGCACAAGTGCCCTTCATTTGGCACAAAACTCACTAAACTCAAACACAATCTCCTCAAAAAATATGGGATAAAAATGGAGGAGTCAGACGGTCACAAAGTTCCCTACCGTCTGAATGAACTAACTGAAACAAATCATTTTTTTTTCAAACTTTCTTTTTCTTTTCTCACGTTCCAGCTTTCTTCATTTTCATTTTTTTTTTCATTTTTTTTTTGTTTTTCTTCTTTCACGTCTTTCTTTTTTTTTTCTTTCTTTTCCAATACTTTTTTTTTTCTTTTCTCCTTCCTCTCTCATTTTCCTACCAACTCCAAAACAAGAAATACGGCCAAAATGCACCGGAAAGTCGTACCACAAAATAACAAACTAACTAGCTTGACTAGGCAGGCTTAATTTGGAATGTAGCTAATGGGTCAAAAAGGCAAATTTGGCTAATTGTGGAGCTAAATGGGTGAAAAATATAAAGAAAGGGAAATTTGCAAGGCCCTCCCTGCATGTGACACCAACCGCAAACCGAATATGTGCATTTGACAAGAAATTGAATGTCATAAATGTGCAAAATGGACGAACATGCTATGCAAGGAGTACTACTCAAAATTCCTAATGAACTGGTCATGAATGTCGCCAGTTAAGGATCTAAAACTCAGAATTTTTAAGTAGTTTGCCAATTTATAGGTCAAGTCTAAATGCAATCGACTTATATTTGAACATAAATTCGTAGATTATGCGTATGACAAAGCTAAAAACTATTAACAGAAGTGCAAGGCTCAAGTAAATTGACAAGTTATAGTGCATTGTCATCACGGAAATCTACCGTTCCGACTCAACCTATATGCAAAAATAAACGTGAATATTTTTTGAATTTTTTAATTTTGAGGGTATTTTTGAATTTTTATGGAAATAAACAACAATGCAGACATAAATTAAATGTGATAACAAAAATGCAATAAAAACAAGATGCAGATTACGATATGGATGCAAAACCTCCCCAAACCAAACCGTACAATGCCCTCATTGTACCAAAACATGGAAAGGAAATGCAAACTAAAAGAGAAAGAGAGTAAATACGGAAAGCTCACAAGATTGCGCGAATAAGGGACCTCCTCAAACCAGCCAGCAACGTGGGATGTCACTAATAGCTCCGAAACATCGTCACAAGAAGCTAATCCAAGCAATGGGCGTCCAAAACAGCTCGATCGAGAGGAATAGTGGTCGATCGAGTGGAATAGTGGTCGATCGAGTAATTTTTTTTTTTTTTTTTTTTTTTTTTTTTTCGATCGAGTAGAAAGTTACTCGATCGAGTAACTCGTCTTCTCGCAGCTTAAAGGTCGAGTAGAATTCCTGCAAAGATGCAATGAAAAACAGCCCGCAAACTAACTAAGCAAGCATACTTGATATAGGTTTATGGTACGAAGACCATTTATTACAAATCGTAATGAAATAAAATGTAAAATAAAGTCTCCGGGTTGCCTCCGGGTAGCGCTAGCTTCATCAGTCCCAAACCTTCTTTTTCAACCAACTACTCTAATTGAACCCAATCAAAGCAGCTCAAGGCTCGCAAAGAACTTTGTCAAATAGGCTGCGCATGTGCTACACAAAACTGTAAGTAGCACCATAATATAGTAATAGCATAGGAATTTGAAATATAATAACATTTAAGCCTAACAAATTTCCTATGACAGCTCCTAAAATCATTCACAAAATAATTCTGCCCTCCAGCTAAGGGCGGAATATAAAAGCTCAAATTAACCGCATGTGGTAAATGAAGGAGCTCAATAGCATTCAACCCAAAAACAATGCGAGTAGAATTTAAATGCTCAGACGGGTAAGAACTGTGAGGTGAAGGAATCTGGCCGGCTAAAAGAGAAGGTGGATAATCATCCTAGATGCAAGGGGCTGTAAAGTCAATTGGGTCAATCGGGTCCTCTATAATAGGCTCATTTACATTGTCATAATTATCCCATATGACCTCAAGACTATCAAAATTTTCCTCCTCACTCTCCTCATCGCTAGACTCGTCAATTTGGAGGTTCTGAAAGAGGTCCTCCCAATCGTCCTCGCTATCAGTGCAAGAATCATAAAGGGGTTCTAAACTATCCTCATAAAAAGGATTGTCAACCATGCTAGTGGTCTCCTCTATGTCTCCGTCAGCACTTCCTAGATTGGTTTCTAAGGTCTCACCCACCCCCTCATTTGAGTCAACATGAAGAAAAAAGTTGGGTTTAAGAGATTCAAAGAAGAAACCAATCAAAGAATTATAATACCTCATTTACGGGGATTCCTTCCAAATCCCACTTACCAATAGATTCTAGGTATGCTCGCGTAGGGTCATTCATACCCGGAAGATAGTCCAAAGACAATTGGAGTTCGGAAAATGCATCTCGTCCGGGGCTCGAGCCACTCCAAAAACCTGGCTAAATAAGTACCAAAAATTTCGTTCTCTTTCTGCGGAAAGAGAAGAACGAAAGACATAATAACGGTCTCAAGGAACCGAAGCTCCTTGAGACAAGAAATAAACTAAATAAAAACAAATAAAACTACGCCGCCTCCCCAAGAACGGCGCCAAAATTTGACACCGTCGTCAGGTACCAAAAATAAATACCTAAGTACTACTAACAGAAGCTAGCGGTAAGTAGGGTCGATCTCCACAGGGAGGCAAAAATGAGATTTATCTGTCTAATTTTAGTTTATGAGTAACGGGTCACAATGTGGGGGTTTGAAATGGTTTACTAAAACTATTAAGAGACTAAGGAAAGAGAGATAAAAATAGAAGAAATTAACAGAAAGAGAAGGGAAACTAGGATTTCGGTCATCAATAAACGTCGATTAATTGCGGTAAAGTCACGATCGGTCGATGTGTCGGTCTAAGGGGCAATGAATATCTCCTTTCGGTCTTAATTCGCCCTAAAATGCTATTAGCTTAACTTTCGCCCTCGCAAAGCATCCTATTGTTCACTGCAGTCTCACCTATTCCAACCTTTCGGTCCAGGTCAAGGTTTACCAATATTAAAAGGCTAATTGTGTCGACTCAACTAGCAGGATACGATTAAAGCAAACGATTAACAACATAGACTACAACTACAACGACAGATCTATAAACCTAATTAGCAATTAACATTAGTCTAATGAATCACCTAATCCTAGCAAGAGTATTTAGCTAGACATGGGTAAAGGGAGAACGAGAATAAAGGAATTAAGAACAATAAACATTAACATAAAATAAAGAGGGAAAAGAAGGGAAAAAAGTTACAGTAGAAGTAGATCCGGAATTAATATAAATGAAGAGCAAGGCAAAATCCGTCCCCTCTCGACTCCAGGAATGAATCATGTGCTATTAGGTCTAAACTACTCTTATTTATACTAAGTAGTATCATTATTATTAACTAAATATAAGATAAGCATAAGATAAAATCTAATTATACTCGACAATATCCTTCTCGCTGTAGCTAGTACTCGATCGAGCATAAATCTACTCGATCGAGTAGATTCCAGCGCACATTTCCTGCTTTGCGCATTGAACTTCAAACGGCTGCCATTTCTTCGTTACGTGGTCAAACAGGGTGATTCCGGTGGCATGGGAAAGATAAGAGGACAAAACTTCATCTACAATTGGAATCACCTGAATATCAGTTGTAGAACTCGAGATATGGCTCTCCAAAGTAGGCACTAGCAATTTGATGTTCTTCCTTTGCTCGCCTAGCTATCTTTCTTCTTTGCGCATCTCAAAATAGCTACATTCCCGCTCCAAATTCACTCTTCCTCCAAATGCATGATAAACGGACGGTAAAAGACTTGATTTCACTACTTTCTGGTTCATTCCTGCAAATAAGACAAAACAAACCAAAGTAGCATATTCGGGGCATTTCGTAGCATAAAGTACGATAATAGCATAGAAATACGTGCATAAAAGGCCTAAAAAGACTATATAAAATGCACGTATCAACTGCTAGGTTGTGCAAAGCCTTCAGCGAAGTAGTTTTAATTTTTTCTTATATGCACACGATTCATAATAAGAATCATAAGCAGGCTTGACTGCAACAAAAGTAGCTGGCTTATATTGTATGCCGTGTGGTTTTGTTTTTGGGGGAAGACGTAGTCCTTTCGGTGACTTTGTCCGTTGACGTAGTAGTAATTGCTTTAGCTGCCGCCATGGCTTTGCTTAACTTTTGCAAATGTAAACATTAAAGTACTTACAATATGTTTTCATACCCTAATATATTTAAAGATAAGTAATAATTAACGTCTGCATATAGGTACCTCTGGGATGACAACATTAATGAGGTTGGCAGGCCATTGCCCATAAGAACTTAGGGCTTCTTTCAAATAAGTGACCTCCTCATTAGGAAATGGTACTTTTACTTCCCCATACTCGTCTTTATATAATTTGGACACTTCCACTTTCCTGCATTTGTCACGAAGGGGTATACCATGAACCTTAACTTGTTGAAGTCGGTCGTAAGCGAACACGTATCCCCTGGCAACATCAACTTTCTGTTTCCCATGTAAATAGAACAGACGACAAGCCACCTTGCAATTGCCCTTGACGACAACTTTAATCAATTAGTACACATACATTCACTACCTTTAATTAATTTCACGAGTAAAAAACGTGTATTATATGAATAATTATAAACTAGCAGCTATTACCTTTTTTGGTGTTGAGAAGAACGTATGATCATTAACTACCTCAATCTCATCCTGTGTCACGGCCTTCCTGGCTTCCTCTTCCTCTTCAACTGTCTAATATCAATCATCGGCTCCCACCTCAGTCTCCTTTGCCATTTTCTTCTACCTTGCCATGTCCTCCTCGGCTTCCTTCTGTACATTAACACTTGTCCATATAACACATACTGATTTTCCAAATCATATAACACATTGTATAAAAGACATAAATATTATTACCTCTTTTTCCTCCTCTTCCTCCTCCTTCTTCTCCTCCTCCTCCTCCCCCTCCTCATCCTCCTCGTCCTCCTCCTCTACTTTGTTTATGACTTCTTGAACCATATCCAACTCTTCTTCTGATGGCTTTTCCCCAGTTTCCACCATTCTTAACATCAACTTGGCCATTTTCAGTAGTTGTGTAGTAGAAATTAATTTTAGCATATATAGTTATAAATTACGTTGAATCAAATACAGTATTTATATGATTACCTTCTTGGAATCATCACCACTCATCATCCTTCGAGGAGTTCTCCCAAAATACTTAATGATACCAACATGCGTCGATACCCCTCTCACACGACCTGGATGCTCTGCTTTGCCGATTGCCCTAGCAAGAATGTCATCACGTCCTTGAGGCTTCCATTTTCCTTCTTGTACCTCCTTCTCACAGATCGTCTACATACACAAAAAACCATTAAGAAACTAAATTTTATTTAAACTCACAATTATATAACTCCGACCACAAGTGGTAAGAGTGACATATAAAGTCAAACATACAAATTTCTCTTTGATGTCCTTATCATATTTAGTTTCCGTCTTTTCGTTCTTAGGAGTGGACCTTCCACCCAAGCGTCGTGACGACTGAATTTTCCAAGCTTTGCCTACAGTTCATTCATCACATTGATATCCTCTCAAAATATGTATGATTACTATGAACATATATAACATCCGACTAAAACACCTAATAATCTAATACTATAAGAATTATGTACTTACAAGTTTCGTCTTAATCAATCTATAACCACCTCGGGAGCCGTAAAAGACGGTCTTTTTCTTTGAAATGTTCGTCTTGTTCCTCTCACTCATAGCCTTCATCAAATAAATTGTATCGAGAAACGTAAGCATGACCAAACTCTAAACTAAGTATATTTCTTTACTTATTAAGTTACCTTAAACTTGTCAGACTGCCTATGAGCGATATAGCTATCCCAATGGTCTTGACTGACATACAGATACTTCTTTGTTGGTGGTTTCTTGTTCATCTCTCTGGCTTTCTTGTTGAACAAGTGGTTGTCAGCAATCTTTAACTTACAAGATTTAAGGGCATCCCCTGTCTTTTTTCTAAGGTACTTATCATACTTTTCGAGGACAACGTAAGCTAACTGCATATATAATGAGCATAGTTCGTACAAGTGTTTCGGCTAATACACATATCAAGTAGTAACTTAATTTCAGCTAAAACATTTATTATTGTATATACATACCTTTATTCTGTTTATTAGCATGATGTTCCGTATTTTACTCAGTTCACTGATACGTGGTGTACCGAGAGGCACATACTGTCTTACACAACAACCAATCCATCTTGCAAAATACTCGGCATTCTCACCATATGGCAGCCCCGTATCTTTATCCCATTGTAAAGGATTAGGTATCTTTGAATTTATTGCTTCTAGGGAAACCCTATGGCGCATTCGACCTGCAGTGTGTTGCAAATTATTCCCATCACCTGAGTCGTCGCCTGAAGCATTTCCATCATTTCTTTTCCGCTTTTCGACCATATCTAAAGCAGAAATTAATAAACAAATAATAACAATGCATACTTATAATAACAAACAAATCTCTAGAGAGGAGAGTTTATTACTTATTTAAAGAGGAGAATCCGAATTGATCTGGCGGCGGCAATGGCGATGATAACGATGACTGCGATGGCGATGGGGTAGGCTGGTGGTTGAGGGGAAGCTCAGTGTTTGAGGATATTATGTGGGGGAGGGGAAGGTCAGAGTATATATGTGTGAATAATACAACACTTGGAACACCTTGTTTAATGGAAACTAATAAACACGGTATAAGAAAAACCGTTGTATTTTGTTTCCAAATAGACAACAGTTTTGTTTAAAACCGTAATTGATTAGTATTATCTACAACGGATTAGAAATAACCGTTATCTTAATGATTTTCATTTTGTTTGATTTTCCCTCCAAGAAATAAAGCATCATTTTTATATACATGACAACGGATTGAACTGTTATAACTATATACGTCCTGAATAACGGTTTAGGTATAACCGTTTTATTTTATATTTCATTTTGTTTGATTTTACCGCCAAGAAATAAAGCATCATTTGGTATATGTTTGTCAGAAAATCTTGCTTATTTCCATTAATTTAAAGGATTACATGTTTACACATAAAGAGTACAAACTACCACCATACATAATAAACTAGGTAAATAACAATTAGAAGAAGAAATTTGACAATTAACTTAAGCCATGCCTCATTATTTTTGAGTTCTACTATATCCATGGTTAACTTCTTGCATTCTTCTTTTGCCTTCAATATTTCCTTGTCATTTCCTTGCTCCGATTCTTCAAGTTGATGTAGTATACTTCTCACTTGAGTAATCTTAATATGCATGCTCTTTTTCTCATTCACTAACCTATTTATAACCTTCCTCTGCCACTCAGTCATTGGTTCATTAACCCACTTGAAGTAATTGCATCCACGCATTTTAGTCTAGGGATTATAGAATTTTTAAGTAAGAAACTTTCTTCCCGGATTTTGCAAAGTACAAGAAGTCCGCAATGCTTCCGGAACTGAGCAATTACATGTCCCTGTTGAAATAGAGGAACAAGAAGAGCTACCACTTGACATAATTTGAGTAATAAGAGACAGAGAGAGAGATAGATAGATAGAGAGAGAGAGAGAGAGAGAGAGAGAGAGAGAAGGTTATTTAAAATCTATGTTATTTAGCAATTGCATAGTCTAACACGGTTCTTATAAGAACCATTTTAATTATGTTATTAATATCTTCCAATTTTCATTTATTTTTAGAAGTGTTTATATTCTACCACGGTTCTTATGCAATACCGTTGTCAATATATTATATGTTATTGTAGTTAATGTAATCTAAATCATTATTATTGTTTCATTCATTTGTCCATTCGCAAGTTATTTAAAATCTATGTTAATAAGCATTTGCATGTAATAAAGAGTAGAACTATATATTAAAACGAGTATATCATAAAATGGCAAAAAAAAAACAGTACAACAAGGGAAAAAAGGAAACACAATAGAAAATAAAAAACCACAAAAACAAACAGCTAACTAAGTAAGAGCATGTTTGGCCTAACTTGTTGAAAATGAGTTTTTGTTTTTCGGGCTTAATTTTTTAAAAGTGTTTTTCAAAAACAGAAGCACCAAATTACTGCTTCTATTTTTATGGACAAAAAGATGGTTTTTTAGCTTTTGGGAAATTCTTGTTTAGCTTTTACATACCGATATGTTTGGCCAAAAAGTGTTTTTAGGTCTAAAAACACTTTTAAAAGTCAGGCCAAACACACACTAAATTAATTAAACACCCTAACATGAGTTTGACTAGGAGGTGGGTACTGAGGATAAACTTGATTATAAATCAAGCTTACTACATCGGCATCAAGACGGTGATCAAAATGAGGCACTTATTCGTCTTCCCATGATTTGGGTACATTAATAAAACTGTACGAAATGAACTTTCTCATCAGATGAGCGTCCTCAGCAGTGACAACCCATAAGTAAGGCCCGGCGTGTACATAACGATCCTTAGGGTCATCGGCATAAAAGTCACTTTTGCCCATTTGATGGTCACGTGATGCATACCTTGCAGCGAGTTGTTTTGCTTGGCGAAAATCATCAAGACCACACCCTCGGAATTTGATCAGAGCATATCCAAGAAACCCACGACCAGAAATCCAAGCCGGGTGGATTGCCTTAACATTTGAAAACCCATTCTCAATAAGTATGTCCCTCAATGGGATAATGGTCTTAGAAGCTGACTTCCCAGCAGCATCGCGTATGACTGGGAGATTGTGAATTATGCACGTAATCGGGTTGATATAGCAGGTTACTGATTGCTGAGGAGGTCCGACCGCGGATGATGAAGACGACGACATTTTAATTATGATATGTATGTATATGTATATTATTTAAAAAGTGAAGTAGAAAGGTTAGTAATAACAAAGTGATTCTTATTGTTGTTACTGCAAATGTGATGTTAATTATAGTATAATAAAGCTATAATTAATTAGATTAATTTCATTCATACGTTACAATCAAACTTGTATTAGTTGTGCATGCATGTATGAGGTGAATAATGGTCAAACAACCAATAATAATAGGGCATGCATTGGTAAAATCACAAAATTTTCAGTTTTTACAGTGGATCTGTATGTACAACGGTTATAAGAAAAACCTTTGTTTATTGGTGTAATATGACAACGGCTTTAAAATAACCGTTGTTGATTTATGTAATATGATAACGGCTTACCAAAGAACCATTATCATTTTGTGTTATACATACGGTCAACCAATCAATACTGCAACTTTGAATCAGAAAAAGTAAAAATTACAGGGCATGCATTAGTCAAATCACAAACACTGGAAAATCACAAATAATTAAACAATTTATTTTAAAACGGGTTCTGTTTAACCGTTGTTGATATATGTAATATGATAACGGCTTAAAAAATAACCGTTATCATTTTGTGTTTTAGATATGGTCAAACAATCAATACTGCAACTTTGAATCAGAAAAAGTGAAAATTATAGGGCATGCATTAGTCAAATCATAAAAATTACATGGCATGCAACCATTGTGTTTTTACTCATTGAACAATAGTTTTTTGACAACCGTTTTGTTTTAACTACTTGGACAACGGTTTTTTGATAACCGTTGTGTTCTTACTCAGAGGACAACGGTTTTTTGGATAGTCGTTGTAAGTTTATATGTTTAACACGGTATAGTTAACCGTTTCTTATTTAACTTGTACCGTTTCGACTTTCCAATTCTTAACTTTTTAAGTTTCCAATCCTTATCATATTATATCGGTTTCAATTCTTATTATCTTATTATACTGTTTCCAATACAACCCAAACTCATTATAAAAAGAATTATAATTTTCCCTCTTTCAAAAAAAAAAGCTAGTCCTCCATTAATTTTTCACATCGACTATGTCGTCAAGTTCATCAACTTATAGTGGTTCATATTATTCATCCGCTGATGATGATGATGATGAAGCATCATATGAACTTCTTGCAGGACCCCCATGTAGAATTATGTACGCTAAACCCTTTACGTGCATCATTCACAATCTTCCGTATACAGAAGACGGACATGGAAAGGCTATACTCTCGTATAGCCTTGATTGGTTAATAGTTATGATTCGATTAGCCGGATTGAATTTGGTTCAAACTATCTATTCGGACAATGATGCGCATGATGCCTTCGGGCGGTGCGCCCTCATCGAATTTGGCGGGGGTGAGGAGCGGGAATGCTTTCATCAGGCTCGCAAACTTGAGCTGACATTCTATAGCAATGACTCTTCGAGACTCTGGTTTGTTCACGACGATCAACGGGTAGGCCCATATTTATGAGTTGCGAATGAATCTGACCGTCTCCTACTACTTCCGATTCTGCACAGCCTAGGTCGAAGTGCTGAGCAGGGGACAGTGCCGTTGGAATGGGAAAATGACTCTGTGGATTGGGCTAAAGGTGAAAGAGACATATATGGTGATATTGTCTCTAAATTGCAGAGGATGGGGTAACAAAAAACATACTCCCTCCATTCAACTCCGCACTACACATTTGCCTTTTCACATTTGTCAACGCTTATTTTACGCGATAAATATCTTTAGCTAGATATTTTAAATGTACTCCTAAAGACCTAAGTCATTATAATAAAAGTTAGATATTTTTCTGGTGATATTGTCTCTGAATTCTAGAGGATGGGGTAACAAAAAACGTAATAAAAAACATAAATAATAAAACTTTAATTCAAACCATCACCATAATCCAAATACAACTTACAATGCCAGATACTAATTAAAGACTTAATTATTAGAATCTGATGAAGTATTAGGATACTCATCATGAATTTCGGTATTGAGCAAATCGTAGATCAGCCCTTCATTATCACCGGGCAGCGCAGGTTCTCCCATGACATAGGCACGGTGGCAAGAATGTGATGCCTCATGTAATGTCTCAGCAGATGATGATCAAGACGGGTTGCAACCCATAGATAAGGGCCTCGTTGTCTAACATCCAAATAAAAGTCCTCTTTCCCCACATCTACCCCCGCAGATCTAGCCCCTAATTTTCTTGCCTGACGAAAACTATCACGGCAGTTGGCTTCGTCAAACTCGATAAAAGTAAAGCCTACAAAACCTTGCTTGTTTGTCGACACAAGGTACACTATTTTAACCGCAATGAAACTGGAGTCATGAAGCATTTGCGTCAACCACCCAAAATCAGGGTTTAAACCCTTTCCATTGTCATCATAATGAACCGGGAGATTATGGAGAATGCAAGTAAAAGGCTGTGCGTAACGAGAACGTGATTGTAGCTCTGATACACCAGCCATATTTTATTTAGAGAGAAATTAAAGAGTAAATGTTTGATAATTTAGATTTTGACCTAAAATATTATGAAGACATATTTATACAATTATTTTAGTCAAATTGAATATTATTGGTCAAATTGAATATTTATTAAAGTTCTGATAAAGTTTTGCATGCAGTGGTCAAACTGAAAAATCTAATCAAATACCGACAACGGTTGAATTGAAAAACTGTTATTTCATAATAGAAAATAATAACGGTTACAAGAAACCCGTAGCTATAACATAACAACGGGTACCACAAACCGTTGCTGGTGTTAATTTAGTAACGGTTTTCGAAATGCCGTTTTCTTAAACTGGTAACGGTTATCTAACAACCGTTGATAAGAGTGATTCTATAACGAGTTTTTGGAAACCGTTAAATGTTTTTGATAACGGTTTATTAAGCAGCCGTTGTCACATTATAATAACAACGGTTTTCGAGGAAAACCGTTGTTCTTATTAGCGCGGCTAGGTTTCCGCCAATATTTGGAAAACGGTAATTTAAGTGTCGTTATTATATGCATTAAAACGTTGTGATACGCTCGTTATTGATGGCCAGATTTGGCGTAGTGGTTATTTTGACCGTGTTATGGGTAAGCACTTGTTTTAAAGTGCAGAAAACTGTCCGTTGGTTGAATACTTGTTCGAGTCCAACCAGGCTCGATCGAGTATCCTTGCATTTTGGGTCTGAAATTTAGCCCGATGATGATGGAATTGCGCGGTTGGTCATTTTTCCCTATTTTGGCAGGTAATTTGGGGGAACTCCTAAGCTTTTACCGGGTTTTCTCGTTCCTCATATCTACTTTTATTCTATTATCTCTTGTTATTTCGCATTCCTTTTTTTTAGATTTGTCCTTTTATTCTATAATGTAGGCGTCTCAATGAGGATTATGTGACATTTAGGTTTGGGGGAGGAATCCTTATTTATGTTGTGTAATTTATTTCTGTTGTGTGCTTTTATATTATGTTGTGTGCATTTATAACAAAAATCCCATAAAAACTAAAATATTTTAAAATCCAAAAATATGCTTTTCCTTTGTTTTAGGTCGAGTCTTGCTGAATTGAGTAGCAATGATGTTAAATTGCATTGTTTTTGCATTTGAATCCCAATTTAGTTATCCATGTTCATAGTTTTGACTCATTATTTATGAAAACAAAGCTCATAATTCAAGTTTTGACCGTATTGACATGCCTTATGCTAATTAGATTTGACTAAATTATGTTGGTAAACTACTTAAATTCTGAGGTCTATAGAGCTTCCTAGGCCAGGAACATCAATATACGGGTCTCATTTGTCAATTAGGCTTGAGTGTGATTCTCCTTGTGGAATATGTAATATCAAACTGCATAAGTGTGACATTAGTTTCTTATCTTTTACGCGTTCATATGATTAAGTATATGAGGATAGGCAGTTCTTACCGTTCAAATAAGCCTTACATTACCCTTTTGTTTCGCCCGTTTGAACCTTTGTAGCCAATTTATATCCCATTCAATAGCTACAATCATAGAATTTGCCTACCTTATCGGGACAGTTGCAGTTGCTTATTTTTCATGTCTATTTTACTATTATGGTTGGGTTGGGACTTATTATTGTCATATGGGTATAACAAGACTTTTATTAACAATTGTGTTGTATTCCTTATGTTGAGAAAAAGGGGGAAAGTATGAAACAAAAGAAAAAGAAAAAAGAATTCGAAAAAGAAGTGAAAAAAGGAAAGGAAAAGAAAAAAAATAGAGATAAAAAAAAAGAGTTGCTTCATTGTTATTTGCTAAGGGAACAAAAGGTTGGTTACTAGAATCTAATGCTTTATTGAAGAGCAGTTCTTTTGGCTCTCATGTGTTCGCAAAGTTGAGATAATTTCACTAGTTGGGTTAATTTATGCTTATTATCATAGATTTGGTTTGGGTTTTAGTGTTGCGACTACCATCGTAGCCTCACATATCCATACGTGCCTGGGCACAAACCACTTCTATACCATTTACCCATTTGCCACCTTATTGTCCTTGATACATGTACTTTTGTCTATATTGTGAATGCGTATTAGTTGGAGAAATTTCTGTCACATTAGATTGCATGCATGTTTCATAAGTTGAGTGAGTGCTTCTACTTCTTTATATCTTCACATATAACTCACCCTTACATATTTATGAGTGCACGAGTGAAATCCGCGAGAATCCGACTAATTTGTCTTGCAAGATCGAAAGTATTTGGCATTTGTCTATAGTACGGTGACATGAGACTTGAGTTGGGTTTTCTATTACCCGTGCCTTTGAATTTGTTTTATTGGCACCAATTGGTCACTACTTTGTTTTAGATATGGATAACTTGGGATTTGTATATGCTAAACATTAGCTCTTAGTTATTCATTCGCTATTTGTATGATTGCCTTACGTATTGTGTGATGCTTTGCTAAGGGACAAGCAAAGAGTTGGTTTGAGGGAGTTTGATGAGTCATATTTATATACATTTATATGCCCCCCCCCAGTTACTTTTGATACGGTTTTCGTGTTAAATTACATTATTTATATGTCATTTATATTAGAATGTTGTTACTTCCGCTATTTGGTGTTTAATTTAGAAATGATGCATTTGTGGAGCAAAAGAATGAAACATAGCACCGCGGAGATGGTATGAAGGAATACAAGAATAAGCATGACACGGAAATCTAGAAGAATAAAGGAAAAGAATTGAAGAAGATTAGACGAAGAAAAGACCTGAAGCATGGAGCACTTGATCGAGTAAGCATAGACTCGATCGACTGGTGGTGTACTCGATCGAGTATGCATAGACTCGGTCGAGTATACGCTAGTCTGACGGCTTTTTGCGCAAGTTTCCTAATACAGTTTATAGTTAGTATAAATACCAATTCGTGCTCTATTATATCTTTACGTTATATGTTGCCTAGTTACATCACTTTAAAATAAAAACCTCTCAAAACCCTTAGATTAGTTTATTTATGCATTACTTTCGGATCTTGACTTTGCTCATCCTTAATTTACTTCGGTATTAATTCAAATTCCCTTTTAATATTTGTTATTTATCTTTTATGCCTTTAATCATGTTTAATACTCATATTATTGTGGTTATTTCTTCTAGTATACATAGCTAAATTCCTTATCTAGAGTGAAAGGGGATCTAGGTTGTTAGAAAAGGGGTTAATTAATGAATTGATTGTTAAATTGCTCTTAATTGTTGTTCAATTATTGTCTTACATCTAATTAATTAATTACTGATTAGAATTGGTTAATTAGTCTTGCAAACTAGGATTTTTACAGACCGGGCCGGTTAAGACTAGGATAGGCCGCGACAATTGAATAGACCGACTTAATGATAGCGGCTGCATGTTAAGTTTAGATCTAAAGGACAATATAATTGCTCAATCATTGAATTAAATCTCACCCCTGGATGACTACCTAGTGAATCCGATCCCTAAAATTTTTAATATTATTGAATTTGCCTTATTTACTTTATTGTAATTAGTTTATAAAAATCAATCAAACAACCCTTCAAGAAACAGTTACTTTAAGACGGACTTAAATATCAACAAACTAGAACAATTACCTCGCCTCCCTATGGATTCGACCCTTCTTACCGCTAGCTATTAGTTATTAGTAATTTAGGTTTATTTTGATATAGATGATACGACTTTAGCCTTATCATCCATTGAACCCAAAGCTTATCACGCGTAGCAAAGACCCACCAAACCAGTTTTCCAACAGCAACAATGTTCTTATTGGATATTTTTGAGGCCAAGCCCCCTTTCCTTTTTAGGCACACACACTATCCCATGCTACCAAAGGTGCCCTTATATACTCTGATTTACCATCCCAAACATATATAGTTCTTACTGGGAGTATTAATTCTGTTCAAGACTCCTTTTTTGTATGATAAATATCGTAGCCCAGTAGTTTATGAAGAGTAGCCAGTACAGACCGAATCAAGGTAAGTCTGCCTGCATATATGACAGCTTCCTAGCACCAATGCTCTTAATCCTGTTCATAATCTTCTATATGAGGCATTTGTAATCATGTTTAGACAGCCTTGTTGTGTGGAATTGGACCCCCAAATATCTGAATGACAATTGCCTCTCTATGAAACCTAAAACACTTAGAGTCTCATTCTTGTCAGGGGATGATATGCCATTGAAATAGGCATTGGTAGATTTTCCAGAATACTTTGTTTAATTTTGCTCACCTGAAATTGTAGTTTTTTTTTAAATTAATGAATTGCGAGATAAAAGAGTGAGGAGGGAAGATGGATTGAAAAAATGTGAGGAACACTACAACAAATCCCTTGAATTTTTGACGCTTCCGCATTGGCGCTTTAATGGAGCGTCGAACCCAATACTCACTTCCCGTCCCTTTTTGACACCTTATACTGTCACGTTAATAAAATACATACACAAGCGCAATTTAATTTACCTAAAAACATTTACCTAAAAAAATCCACCGCTAAACATTTTCAACTTCACCTCCTAAAACTCTTTGTCTCCCGCATCTCTCCCATTATCTCCTAATATCTCGTCATCTCCCAACTCCGATTTCAATTCCATCATCTTCCAACTGCTCCACAGTTTCCTATCTCACATTTCTATCGATTCACCTCCTCAAAACACAATCAAATTGAAATTTTGATCGATTTAAGTGGGACGATTCATTCCAGTTACAAATTTTAATTGACCAAGCAAGGTTAGTTTCTATTTAAGCATCAATCTACTTGTGTTTAGTTTGTTTCATCATATATATCATGATTTTGATCATGATACAGAATAATATGTAATTTTCTTAACCCTAATGTTGCATTCCTTCGTAAGTCTGAACTTGTTTTTATTGATGTTTTGTGTGAATCGTATTGTAAATGATCAATGTCCGCTGGCGATGCTTCTCGCGTAGAAAGTAAATGGATTTTTTTCATTGCTCATATCACTAGATCAATGCGAGGACCTGTTTAATCAACCTAATTTGCAGCAATAATACATTTTAATTACTTCTATTTACGCTTCTTATTATTAACAGCAAGTAACTTGAGTAAAATTAATCCATTTCATTCATGTAAAGTGTCAGATAAAGTTTTAGTAAATCAATGTGATGAATGTATGATAAAATACAGAATAACGGTATGGCATATTGAGCTTTCCTCAAATATTGATGTCCAAATCAAACACTCAGATGATGTTATATCGATAATAGTAGTACAGGTTATTAATAAAACACCCGTAAATCATTGAGGAATGACCTGCAAGTATAAGGAAGATGAGACGCCATTACCGGCTAACAGAATGGCGAATTGAGTATAGCTACATGCACTACAGCTGCTATAAAAGCTAATGTTGTGCAGTGCTTCTACATCCCGATTGCAAGACGTAATTGATATGTCGCCCATACTTCATAAACTTTGGTCATACTTCACAACTTTATTGTCGTCTGATGTACTTGCAATGTTTCCTCAAGTAGGGAATAGCCACTTGACAGAAAAAGGCAGTTTAACCAAAAATTCCAACAAAAACTTGGCCACATCTCATCCACCCAACACTATTGATTCTGATAACTCTATATTTTACCAATCACCTGCCTTTCACCAGTGTTTCTCCCCATAACATTCTGACTTCAAAAAAAAATAGAATAGAAATTAAATTAACATTAAGATTATGTCAGGAGCAACATCAATCCCATGTGTCAGACTGCCAACATCATCTTCAACATCATCATCAAGTTGCACTTCTTCATCAACTGTCTTAAGGTTGTCTTACAGTAGTAAGTCATGTATGTCATTCACTACTATCACGAGTTCACAGACTGAAGGTCCTATCAGAAGACCTGTGGCTCCTCCTACTTCTCCTGCACCGCCGCTTCAGCCTCCTTTCGCCACCGTCGCCTCGGCTCCTCCGCCGCCCTAAGCCCGCCGTGATGGTTGAGGATAAGAGTGTTGTTACATTGGAGTTTCAGAGGGCTAAGGCTAGGGAACTTCAGGAGTATTTTAAGCAGAAGAAGCTTGAACAAGCTTCTCAGGGTCCTGTTTTTGGATGGGTTGCCAAAAATGAGATTGGCAATGGCAGTTTTGTTCTCTTGTTTTACCTTTATTATTTTCTTTTGTGGTTGTTTTTCGGAAATTAATGTCAATCTCACACGTGCAACGGAAACAAAGAGGCAGGAAAATACATGTATATTTAGATTTTAGATGCCTGGTTATGGAATTGCTAGGATAGGAGATAAGTGCCTGACTTCCTGAGATTATGATTGTAGACCTGATATTCATACTATTTGCTTGATGCCAATTCAAGTTTAAGCAGTGCAGTAGCCTTACATTTCTATCTTAGCTGATAATGTTTGTTTAAAATGAAGTACCAAGTCTTTACAGCTTCCAATTCTTATGCTGTATTGTTCTTTGAATTTGATGGTGAAGTAGCGGTTAATCGACAAGATGTTCGCTATGGATCATCCGTAAGTAGCCTCTATGTCTGATCTTACGAATGAAACCGTAGCATAAGTAATTAGATAGAGATTAAGACTGTAGCGGCATAGCTCTATTCACCTCGGCTCTTTCCAAACCTGAATACTTCATCATGCTACTCTCTATATTTTGCTCATACCCTGAGGCCTGAACTGTTCCTAGTGCCACATTTTTGTCCGAGCGCTAGTGGTCTTCCCATATAATTCTTGAAGGTTATTGAAGTTGGGCCAAATTTCTGAAAGTGTACTAATAGTCTCAACATATTTGTTAAGCATGAATCAAGTTTTTTTCTGAAATAATACTTCTTTTGAATATCATACAACAGATGGGGAATGTTCGGGTTTGGAATTTTGGTTAAACTGCCTTTTTCTGTCAAGTGCCTTTTTATGTCAAGTGGTTAAACTGCCTTTTTCTGTCAACTTTATTGTCATCTGATGTACTTCACAACTTTATTGTCTCATGGAGATTTGATGGTGATGATGGAGGTGTGAAAATGGTGGTTAATTGTAGTGCAGATGATTAGCCAGGGAAGGGATTGATTAACAGTCACTTTAACCTGATATTGTAGGTACATTTTCATATGACTCGTTTTAGGAAGACAAGATATAAAGGTGAGACTATTTTGAGATTAAAGATAGGTGGGATTATTATAGGAAGAAGTGTTAAAGGTGGGATCATTTTTGTCAATTTTTCCTTCTCAAAATTCATATAACGCATTTCCAAGGCCTTCAAATTTGTCATTCTTTGGAAAAAATTCGAATCAAGAAAAGAATCGTCATCTCTAAGCTGTACACTTATGTTGCTACTGTTAATGTTAATGTTAATGTTTAGCTGATGGTGCTTCGCAGTTTCATTACATTTCTGCTAGCATGATCACTGCACTTTCTGTGAACTAAACTGAAACTGAATTATTACCTAATACTAAATCGACGCGCTCATTTGAAATTTGTAGGTTTCAGATTCTTCGGATGGTCAAGTCGCGCCGGAATAATGAAACGAAATGTTATCTCCTACAACTATTGCGTCGAATTATTTTATTAAGAGATTTTTTGTTCTAGTACCATTTGATAACTTGAGTTTTAATATGTATTTTGGATAAAGTTTACTCAACACTCTTTCTATTTTGGCATGGTTGAATAATATTATAATTGTAGTAACTACTAATTATTATATATGAGTATTTTTAAATTTTCTTGGTTATTTATTATGAGGTTTTGTTACAATATAACGACCCCAGTCGACAATAGTGTAAGAACTTTGATTAAATATATGTCGTGATGTATATGAGTAAAACAAAGTAATTGATGCATACAATAATTCGTTATAGAGAAAATGAACAAATGACACTTAAAAGCGTCATGAATATATAATTTTAGCGTCGTGCTTATGCCATAGAGTGACACTTAAAAGCGTAGTTTTTATTATTGACGCATAAAGGCGTAAATATTGGTGACGCTAAAAAGCGTCAAAAAATACTGACGGCAAAAATTTTGACGCTTCTAAGAAGCGTCGAGAATATAATTATTGACGCTTTTGTGCGTCGAGAGTTGGCTTTAAAAGCGTCAAAAATGCAAGGGATTTGTTGTAATGGAATAAAATTGCAATAATCTTTTAGACATTTTAAACCCATATCATCTATGTCTATATCTATATATTTATATATATAATAAAGGTTTTTCTAACGTGTACCTTAAGTAGACACGTTAGAAAAACCGATATATTAATATATCTGATCTAATTTCGTCTTAAGTTGTGTTTTTAATTTACCACATTTCTCTACTTTCCATCTTCATGTTAAATAGTGATTTCCTAGGTAGCACAAATTCTCATTATAGACGGACACTATTCGTCTATAGCTATAGACAGATAGTGTCTCTCTCACAAATGAAAGTGGGTATTGCAAGTGGGTGGGAAATGGAAACCCCCATTTGCACTACCCACTTTAATTTGTGAGAGGGACACTATCCGTCTATAGGTATAGACCGATAGTGTCCGTCTATAATGAGACGGGCTGCCTAAGTAGTGTACACTGTACAACCAATAAGGTTAGACTAGGATGGAGGAAGTGGGCAGTTTAAGTTCGGTGTTGTCTTCGTGCGAATTGGCTAAAGTCCTAAACATCTGACTATCTGAGTGAGTGTGGCCTACACTTTGGATGTAGGGCCAGCAACAGCGCATTTGTTTGTGCGTATTATTATTGATATTTTATAATATTTGTATCACATTGCCGACTTGTGGTTTCTGTGGGGTTCAAATTGGAGCATATGAAGATACTCTTGGATATGGTCCTTATTGATGTGGTGCCATATTATCATTTCATTCAAGAAGTTGTATCCCATTGTTGATTGATTGGTAGACATGGAGCCATAAATGGAAATTTTTTCTGGTTATTATATTTGGCATTCAAAAGTTTTTTTAAGAGACGGTATTAATGAACTTAATGCAAAACCTAAATTGTAACATTCACAGTACTAGAAACTAATAAAAAAAAAAGTAAAACGTAAAAAACAACTAACTAAGCTTACATAAGTCTCATGGTAAGGTGATCGATCATAACACCGTTTTATATAGGAGTAAAAATTATTGTTTTCCTTTCAGTATTAATAATACGATCAGTTAAATGAAATCAATACATTACCTGTCAACCCAACTAATTTGTTACTAATTTTGTTGGTAAAATGGGATCCATACTTGGCAAGAAGGGATCCATACTCGTAAGAGAATGATTATATTCAAGATTGTTAAGACAACCATTCAACCAGCTATAGATCAAGAAATAAATTATATGTGAATTTTAGCTAATTGAAATAATGTGGCTGTAATGACATACTCCGGTATATATATGTATGAGATATTGTCTCTAACTAAATACGCAAATTCTCCCTTGTGACGGGTACTATTCCGTCATAAACACTGTTCCTATTTGCGACGGGTTAAATGTGACCACTTTTTGATAAAATGTGACCATTTTTTTAGGTGACATTTTATGAACAGTACTAGAGTGGTTACATTTTATCAAAAAGTGGTCACATTTGCCCGTCGCAAATTGTGACCGTCACAAGGGAGAATTGCAGAAATAAATAATTAAAAACTTTTTTTTTTTGGGTACTTTTTTGCAACTTTTTATGTTTTATCTTAGCTTGGCTGAAAGTGGTTATATCATTTGCTATCTATAATAAGTTTTAATAATGAAAGGACACATTTGATCATAAATTATGACGGTTTTTTTTATTATTACATCATTTTATATTATAAATATCCATTTTATTATTTTGATATCACTTTTTACTTTAAATTACAAATCCAACAATGAATTTAGTATGAGATTATCTTTCGAAAATTTAATATAATAAGCCAGATAAATAATTTTATAATGTGGCCGGTTTCAAAAATAACTACAAATGTTTATCAATACCATCATTATAATATAATTGATAATTTTAAAGTAGCAAGAATCACAAATTGCTACACCTCATCTCCATCTCTTGCATAGAAACCCTAAATTTTGATGATCTTTCTCAAGGGGCTGCCACCAAATTATTCTGGCTGTGGTATTGCCCCTAATATTACTCTTAAGAAATAATCTTCGTTATTAGTTTATGTCTAATTTGTAGAATTTGTTCTTCTTATAGCAGTCTCGAAACTTTCAGTCTCGTGTGAATTTTAATAAACTCTATCTAATCTTCTTGAGAAAGCTGGTTAGAAAATTTTCACTTTCATAAAGTTTTGTTTCTATTCGTTTCGGCTTTCAACATTATGAGTGGTGTTGATTTGTCGTTGTATGACGATTTTCCATTAGTAAATTGTTTATTCCACATCATGGAGTGATACACCATTGCCCTAACAAGTTCTTTAAGTTGATGATCAGGAACGAAGTAAAAGACATCATCCGCTGAACTTATGAATGAATCCACACTTTCAACCGTTTTAAGTGTAATAATTGTACTTGTATGATACTCCCTCCGTCTCAGCCATTTGTTTATTACTAACGAGAATTCCTAACGAGTCTTCCGATGTTGAGGATAATATCGATCTTTATTCTTATCCAATGCTTAAACTTTTTATTTGAAAGTAACAGGATTTTCTCCTCTTAAGAGTTAACACACCGCCGAGGGCAGATTCCGTCTTGCCTCTCTTCTTTTCCTTCTACGTTCTTTTCGCAAGAGCGTACGTGCACTTAGTCGTTGTCACTTCGTCGTTTGTATGTATCGACGGTTTGTGGAGGTCTTCCGTGTCAATGAAGATGATATCAACGTTCGTGATCAAGCTACCGTCATTTGCCTCCCTACCATCTTCGTCCTTGCTTACCTTATTGTTGTAGATTTATGTTTATTTAAAGGCTATGTTTTTTTTTTTGTATGGCTTTGTAGTGCTAGATCTTGTTGTTAAGTGTCAGTCTTCTACCTAGTGAATAAAACTACTTCTATCTATCGATTCTGATAATGTAAGTTTATTCTCCTTTGTCAAAAAAAAAAAAAAACTTTATATTAATCAAGATAATAAACTTAATAAAAATGCTCGTTCTATTCTAGAGAGAAAGGAGAAAAAAATTGTCCCACTAAATCTGACAAGATTTCGCTTTCACAATACTGACAAGATGTTATATAATGTGGCTACATGAAGTTTTGAGCAATGTCGGATCCCTCTCATTGCATGCTATTCGGCCTTTTCTTGTCGTGACTCGTGAGTGTCTGAGTGATGCATAAGGAAATCCTCGACCCCACTGTCATTTTTTTTTAACCTAAGTTTTTTTTTGACAGTCGAGAGTGTCAATTTGGTTATTTTTTTACTTACTTAATTACATCCGTAACTGTAACGGTTTACTAATCATCTTTGTGTACTTATTTAGGTAAATAGTATGGATTTTTACAATACACATATTATAAAACTGTCTTTATTAAGAAACTCTCATAAAATATTCCCTCGGTTTTTCATTAAATAAATATATCTTTATTTTTGTGGTAGTTTATATTTTGACCATTTAAGATCTATAAATATAATTAAAAGTCTCCTCTAAAATGACTAATAAACGCCACGCGGACAAATCCACGTAGGACTGGAAAAAGCCAGCTAGAGTACGACTTCCCACGTGTTATCCACGTCAAGTGCCACTCTATGTTTCCTATCTATTAAGAGAAGCCAGAAAAATTAAAAAATCAACCGCCTTAACAAAGATAGCCAAACAATCTACCTCTGGCCCTTCATCTTCCTCCTCAGTTCAACCGGTAAATCCAATTGAAAGCCCGTATTGAGTGCATACTAATTATAATGGTTCGGTTGTCAAATTCATCAGAATCACAGTTATTATATTTCATAAAACAGTACAAAAATCGACCCTTAATCTTCACCCTCTTCGTATACCGCTGTCCGAAACCGAAATCACCATTATTCACCATCAAATTACAACATTATCCCCCAATCTTTCATCTATTCTATATTCAAATTGATTGATATTCATCTCTGTATTGAAGTCAAAATCAAAAACCAAATCTATTATATCGAAACCAACAAGGTCTTTACACGTTTCCAGGCAGAATCGCAATGGAACAAATAAGCATCTTTGGTTGAATTAGTAACTGTAATTGTGAATAACTGTGTATATCCCTCTGTTGTTATTGGATTTTTTCAGGGGAACGGGTTTTTATTCTTAGAAATTGTGAATTTGGTTCATATTATATGCCACAGGTATGTTTATCTACCATTTGCAACACCCGACTTGTAGTCTGTTTGATCTTTGTATACAATTTCACGAACGCCTTTTATGTTGCCTACTATTTGCTTTCACTGCTTTATTGTGATTCGCTTTAATTTGCTGTTGTGCCACAAATTCCAGACAGAATCAGCCTGAGAACATTTGAATCCAATAATTTCGAATTTCGTTGGATATGGATTCCGGGAAAAAAGTAAGGTACTGCTATTCTGATGTTTCCACATATTTTCAGTTCTCTAGTCGTTCTTTTAGCTTCAGTCGTGCCGGATTCCTCTTTCAAACTTGCAGCGAGTTAGTACTCTGCCTTCCTTTGTTTCATCTATGATATAGACATGTAAACTGCTTATTATAATTTTGTTATTGTAATTTTGTGCTACTTTTAATTTGACTTACGCTAAATTAAAGTCGCAAACTTATATGCCTTTTCTGCTGCATACAACAGATGAATTACCTGTACATTTGAGTTGGACAAATTTAATCCACAAATCCAGTTTTATAAGAAATATCTGACAAATTTCTGAAACTCCCCCTTTGGTTGAATTAATTGATCTCTGCACTTTACATGCCCTTGTCAGCATGCTAAATTAGTACTTATTGAAAATCTGAAATGAGGTAATAGTTGGTAAAGGATAGGGTCATGAGCCTACATAACATACATTCGGCTACGAGGCGAAGCATATTGCTTGGTAATAAACTTATGCAGCTTAGTGCATCTGATTATCATGACTGCTGACAGAAGATCATCTAATGTCATTGCAGGTGTAATAAGAATTGGGAACTGTTGTAGCATCTGTTCCTGTGACCAACCTTGGAGCCAATACCTACTAATAAAGGCGGTCTCTTTCGGTCCAATTCCATACTTATAGGAAGGTTGTAGGTGAGCTTGTAGCCTGATCTCTCAAGCATTCAATCTAATACTTGTTTCCTTTGTTAAAATTAGTGTGGCCACGGTTATGTTGTTAGATTTGTTAGTACTAGTTGAGATCTCATGCTAAAACACGGCATTTGTGAGGGTTAAATTAATTGAGCTTTAATTTTTACATAAATGAGTTGTAGTTATAATAGTATGTTTGTAATCTACTGATTATAATGTTAGTAATATTATAAAAAAAGTTTATTATTCAAAGAACTTTTAGATTAAGTTATTTTTGTGTGAATCTATTTTTATTATTAAAAATAATGATATCATCCTAGATCTTTTTATGAAGAGAATATATACAAAAACATAAAATAGCAATATTAATATCACATTTTTACATTGGACATTAAAACATGTTAGCTTGTATAGTTGTATAAGATGGAAAGATTGAAAGAGCGAAGTTGACACGTTTTATTTATATAATCAGTTGATTTTTTTTTACTTATATTTAATCAAACTCAGTTTTAATGTCAAATTTTTTTTGGTGAAATGTAAGAAATCTCATTAAGCACAAAAACTATTACAAACTAAATAATTAGGTTTGAAGGATCAAAACTACAAATGAAAGATTACACAATGATAACTGAGTTGATCCAATTCATCTCTTACTCATAGTGAACCGTATTCAGCTTCAACCTTGCTTGAACCTTCATCAGCCTGAGAATCTGAGTAATCAACATAGCAGGTTTCAGCAATATTCCTTCTAATCTGGCAGTATTACGTTGCTGGCAAATTGAGTAGTACACTGCCATGATAGCAAGCATACATACATTCTTCTTGTAAACTGGCCACTTTCTTCTGCCTATCCAAAATATACCATTCCCAGTTGGGACTGGGATTTGCAGAGACAGACAAACACCTTCCAAAACAATTCTGGTATACCTGCACTTTTAAAACAGATGACAGATATCCTTCTTCCCATTTTCACAGATGCATCATTGGTCATTATCAGTGATACCATGCCTGAAAAGTTTATCTTTGACATTCAAGGCATTCCTGAGCATAAGCCAACAGAAGAAGCTGTGTTTAGGTACCAGCCAGCTCTTCCAAATTAGCCTTGCCCACCCTACCTGTTCTTCTTTATGCCTCAGCCATTCATAACCTGAACTGACAGTGTAACCTTCTATATTTGCAAGCCAACATCCATTAATGTACCCAGAAGAGAAAGTATCCCTAACTAGGCAAATGGTCTTCCAGTTCCCACCCATGTGAGTCCTAGGGATATGAGTAGACCAATCATTGCCTTTCATATAAATTTGGTGAATCCATTTAACTCACAAACTGTCAGGCTTGCTATATATCCACCATACCAACTTCCCCATTGTAGCCGTGTTCCAAGTAAAGCTATGTTTAAGCCCAAGCCCACCCTCAGTTTTAGGGGTACAGACCTGGTCCCAACTAGCCAAGGGGGTTCTCACATATATGCTAGATCCATCCCAAAGATAGTTCCTACAAATGCTATCTATCTTCCTCAGAACTCCTTTTGGTATTAGAAAGATGCTGGCCCAGCAAGTATAAAGAGAGGTAAGCACAGCTTTGACCATCACCAACCTCCCAGCATAAGATAATTTCCTGGCACCAAAGGATCTTATCTTGTCCACAATTTTATCCACTAAGACTTGACAATCCTTCTTCCTCAGCTTCCCTGCAGCAATGGGAATGCCTAGATATTTAAATGGAATATTACCCTCAACACAGCCAGATGCAAGAATGATATGATCCCTGTCATCCTTTGGAACACCATAAAATAAATGTTATATTTCAGCTTGTTCATATGCAATCCAGAAGACTGTGAGAAAGTGGCAAATGATCTCAGGAGCACATTACAGAAGAAGTATCCCCTCTGGAGGATAACAAAAGATCGTCTGCAAACATGAGGTGGCTTAATTTTAACCTACCCCACAAAGGATGAAACCTGAACTTCAAATTGGCAGTTGTAAAATGCAGGATCCTAGAAAAATATTCCATGGCAATTGTAAACAGGAGTGGAGATAAGGGATCTCCCTGCCTCAGTCCCTTTTTCTCATTAAAAAACCCAAAAGGCTCACCATTCAAAACTAGTGAGTATGAAGCAGTAGATATGCACTCCATAATCAGTAGCATCAAGTGGGGAGCAAAATTTAGAGCACACAACATCTGGTGAATAAATCCCCAATTGACTGAATCATAAGCTTTTTTGAGGTCTACCTTGATTAGACACCTTAGAGAAACCGAGGCTCTCTTGTATAACTTGATTATGTCTTGACACACTAAGATATTCTCAATAATGTTCCTTCCTTTAATAAAGCCACCTTGGTTGGGACTAATAATGCTTGGAAGGACATTGGCCATTCTTGCACACAACAGTTTAGATATGACCTTATAGATCACATTACAAAGAGAAATGGGTCTAAATCGTGACATTCTCGAGCATCTCAACTTTTGGGAGAAGAGAAACAAAAGTATGGTTAGCTTGTTTTAGGAGCTTTCCATTTTTGAAAAAATCTTTAACCACACTACAAACATCCTCTCCCACTACACTCCAAGCTGCCTAATAAAAACCACTTGAATACCCATCTGGCCCAGGTGCTTTATGATCAAGTATTGAAAACAGAGCAGTCTTTATCTCCAAGTCATTAACAGGGGCCAGCATGATATCCCAGTGTTCAGTAGTACATAAAGGCCCTTTCTGCACTACCTGAACATTAACCTGCTGCACAAGATCCTCCTTACCCAGCAAACCTTGATAAAATCTCAAGAAGGCTTGCTGAATCTGTTCAGGTTCATTCCACACACCCTGGTCATCAGCAACTCTAAAAATTTTATTCCTAGCTTGTCTCCCTTTAATGTAGCTATGAAAGTAACTAGAGTTTGAATCACCTTCCTTCAACCAAATTGCCTTCGATTTCTGAAGAAGAAAACTGTCACAAGCTCTCTGGAGCTCCTAATAGTCTTTAGCAGCCTGTCTCTCAGTGTCCATAAGTGCAGGATTACTAGGATCACTTCTCAATTGATCCTGCACATATTCAAGATGTTTTCAAGCCCTCATAGCATTATTCTCAACATCTTCAAAAAGGGCACTATTCAATTCCTTCAAGGGTCTCTTTAGCATTTTCAATTTCCTCACAAATTTATACATAGGAGTACCATAGATATGACAATCCCAAACCTTACTAACACAAGGAATAAACTCATTCACCCCACTCCACATGTTAAAAAATTTGAAGCTCTTCCTACTTCTAGGTCTAAACTTGGTATTTTGAATAATACAAGGGGTATGATCAAAATAGCCTTCCACATGAAAATGGGCAGCATACTCAGGTTTCTTTATAACCCACTCATGATTAACTAAAGCCCTATCCAACCTACTATACACTCTAGTATGGGCCTCTTGCTTGTTATTCCAAGTAAAGTAAGACCCTGATGCAGGCATATCAAGAACATTGCATTAATCAACACAATTTTTGAAGACCTCCATCTCCTCATCTGTGGTTTGTCCCCCCAAGTCTTTCAGAAGGCCTCAGAACAGTATTAAAATCCCCACAGATAAGCCAAGGACCCCTGATATGAGCCGAGAAATGTTCAAGTTTTAACCAAAGTATTTTCCTCTCCTGAACTCCGTTGAATGCATAAACCATGGTTAGATGATAAGACTCACCAGTGGCTAGCTCATCAACAAAAACATGGATAAATTGAGCATTGTACTCAATGAAGTTAATGTGATACAAATTAGGTTTCCATAATAACCACACTCTTCCTCCTTTATGGCAATGAGAATTAGTTGACACACACCAGCCATCACAAATACTCTGCCTTATTTTATTTAGAGACGAAGATTTTACCTTCGTCTCAAGGAGACCAAATAGTCCAATATCATGATGATGTAAGAACCACTTTATGTGTTTCTGCTTTGCTGGACTATTTAGCCCCCTCACATTCCAGAAGCCTATCATTGACCCCTACCCCCCTCTGGGGGCAAGATAAGGTTTTAGTACCAATTCCTACTTTGGGGGTGGCATTGTTTAGGGCATAAAGGAAGGAATGATTCCCAAACCTAGAGGAACTACAACCACAGCCCAGAAGTTCCTGCCTACTCAACCTTATGATTGCTCTTACAGGGGTAGCAATATGGTGAGTCCCTTTCTGAGTTCATGTCACCTGAGATGGGCTAGGTAACACAGCAGTAGTTCTTTCAGCTGCTATTTGTGGGGACACATACACATTCTTAGGGGTGGGTTTAGGAGTCGGCACCTTTGCTGTAGTCACCCTAGGACTGATCTTATGGCTATGACCAGGTGCTTGAGGTGCCTGCACTTTGGGCTGCCATTTCTGAGTCACTTTTTTCCCCTGCTTAGATTTACCCTTAGACTTCTTGTAGACTTGATCAACATGTCCAACTCCACCACACACTTTACACAATATAGGGTTCCACTCAAATTCTACAGAAACCACAATGAGTTTCCCATCTTCATCAAGGAATTGAACCTCCTTAGGCGTAGCTTTGCCAAAGGGGACATCAATGAGCACTCTAGCATAGCCCAGCCTAGTGTAGATACCTGGTATCTGCTGAGACTCCAACAAACACCCGATGATTATCGGACTACAACATGTTTTGGAATCGCAGCGTTTGATCGACAGTTTGTGTACAACTTTACGTCGGAAAACTTAAAACGATTTCGAAAATAAAATATTTCAAAACATTTCAAAAATACCTGGAGTGTTTAATGCACGACGACGGGGTCGCAATGACACTAACTAGAGTCAAAACCGACACCGGACCAAAAACCGACTCAAAAATTCAAATCCCGACTCCAATAACGAGTCAAACCGAGTCAACCACAAAAAAACCAAACATTTCAAACCTTCTATGCTAAGATTTCCCGGATTTATGAATGGTCAAGTACCAAACATATGACTACAAATCTTAGGATAGAACAAATCATGATTGCGTTTATTGTGAAAGCGACAACACAGCTCGAAGACCCGCGACGTGGCTCGCGCCTCTTTGAGCAGCCCAGGTGGCCACGTCGCTCAAAATTCACACAACCACTCATTCTTCTATAAATACCCCTCAAATGCCACCCATTTGAGACTTACGCGAGTGTCCGCCCTCTCTTTTCTCCCTTAAAATTCTCGACTCGACTTCTTAAGTCACAATCCGACGCGTATTTAGGACCTACCGATCGTAAACACGAGCCTTACACATTGTTTGGTACCGTCATCGTGCATTAAATTACTTGACCGACCACTTCGACCACTACACAATCACTAAACTTTTAAAACACTCTTTTACTTACCAAAACGATTTTAAACCGAGTTTTTTCCGATCAAACGAGTTGTTACACTTACGTCGGTCACTCGCCATAACCAAACATGTAAGTATGAGGGTGTAAAAATCCTCTTTTATTATGTTTTCATTTGTTTCATGACTCTAACATGCTAAAACATGCATAACATGAACCGAAACATGGAATAAACGAGCCAAAACTGATTTTTGGTCTGAGGCAGAAGCCCCTTAGGTCGCCAACTGGCTCGCGCCTAAATGGGGTATTCGGACTTAAATCAACCGTGTTTGTTCTCGTCATTTCCCTTAATCCATTTTTCATATTTGTAATCGGTTTTCACCGTTTAAAGTATTTTCGAACCATTTTTATTTCATTTCACATGTTTTAACCATAAAGCATTTTTCACCCTTGGTTCTTCATACCATGACGGTTAAATCCGTGTTTCGGTGATAATATTTGGTTAATGACATTTAGAAGGTATTTTAAAGTCTTTTATTTCATTTCTTTACATTTCCAAACAAACATATTAGTCACCAACACAAAATCATCCTTGGTTCTACATACCATGCCGGATTTTAACCCGGGTACGATGACGAGTATCGACTAATTACATTCAAAATGGACCTAAAACAATTAGTCCATAATCATTTTTCAAAACTATTCATGTCAAGTTTGTCAAATCGAACCCGACACCGAATATTATCAAATAATGATGATTATTCGTGTCTAGTTCTTCAAATCAACAAATGCGGTCTAAACGACCCTTTCAAATCAAACCGGGTTCAAATACCCATTTTCAACACGTTTTATAACGTTTTCTAAAATGTCAGAACACGGCACATAAACCGTGGGCTAAACCGCGCCTAAACAGGCTCCCCATTTCTCATTTTCAAAACCAGAGGGAGGCCCCTTACACCGGTCCAGGGCGCTCGCGCCTCTTATAGCCGTCATTACGGGGCCTGTTCCTTCCAAAGATTAGTCTAGGACGATCCCGACTCCGGTTAGCCCGGATATAGGACGGATCAGATGACTGTTCAAACCATATTTGCAAAATGCCTTACTAAGACAAATGGATCATGTTATGCACCCTAAACCTAATACGGTAAATGGATTTTTAATTTACGTCTTGCATGCAAATCAACCATTAATCCAGCTCGACATCTTATACTTGATACTTGGATTAAGTCAACCGACTTAGAAAGCTCTCACATGTTAGGTTTAAATCATCGGATGCGCATTCATGCATTTAAACCGTTTTATCAACTTTTGCATTCAACCAACCAAGATCGATCAGTAAAGGCCGCTAAACGCGAGCGGGATTGGGTGTCTGATTAAAGGACTTCCCAATACGTACCTTCACCTCTTACTCAGAAAATTTGGATAGTGGACGACCTTATCCAGGGCGTACGAGAGTCATTCTAGAGATACGATGCTAAAGAGGGACGATTTCCTTATCTTTAGTACCTATGTCAAACGCTGCTTTGTGCTTCGATTTGACCGAGGTATAAAGTGGAATTCGAACGGGTTCCAGGCATCCCACAAATGCTTGGTGGCGACTCCGAACATCTCTAATCGTTTCGAGACCCTTACCGAGACGAAACCGACAGATCTAAAACGATCCGGTCGAAAGCACCTTTACGCCGCCGAGCGTGGCTTTCAAAAAAGACCGCTGCCATTGTCCACAGATTGGCTGGGCATACGCAGGTGGGCCATGTCCACAGATTGGCGACTCCGCTGGGGAAAACTAGGACACTTACGTCTTTCTGATCCCTAGATGGTGAGACTCGAACGAGGTCTTGGTTGGAATGCATTAATTGATATTACGGTCAAGGTCGAGTTCCTTGTCCGGGCCCACAACCTAACCTTTTTCGACCAATTGGCTCGTCTCGTCGGCGTGATTTTTCTCATCCCCGCGTTTTGAATCCCGATTGAGTCAAGCATACCATTGACGTTACACATTTCTGTTTCGTCAAAGAGCTTTCATCACTTTCGAGCACGAGGCTAGGGCACCCTCCTTACACATTTTGATTGGATTGGTATCCGTCTCGCAAATCGAGGTTTGATTGGTTGGTGTGTAACCCACCCTTTTAAGCCAAAACCCGTGTCAGCATAATGCGTAATATAATGAACTGTGAGTGCTTATGTGCTATCTGATCATAAGTCCTTCCGTGTCATTTTCAAACTTTCAAAAACACCCTTTTCGCGCCGTTATAATGGCCATTTCAAACCTCGGTCTTTTGCCGACCAATGCACGCCTTTCTAGGCCGTCGTAATGACGATTTTTCAAACCCGGTTTTGTATAACCATTTCAACACGCCTTTATAGGCCGTCGTAATGACGATTTTCAAACCCGGTTTTGCATAACCATTTCAACACGCCTTTCTAGGCCGTCGTAATGACGATTTTCAAACCCGGTTTTGTATAACCACTTCAACACGCCTTTCTAGGCCGTCGTAATGACGATTTTTCAAACCCGGTTTTGTATAACCATTTCAACACGCCTTTCTAGGTCGTCGTAATGACGATTTTTCAAACCCGGTTTTGTATAACCATTTCAAATCACCTTTTTACGCCGTTATAATCGCCGCGTCTAGACACGGATTTTAACCCGTTTCGCACCGACAATGGCTTTCTTTCAAAACCCGAGAAAAGCACACACCCTTTTCTCGAGACACTTTCGGATCCCGAGGACCATACACCGTCCCCGAGACCTTTTCAAACATTTCAAACTCGATTTTCAAAACATACAATTTTGAATTTCAAAACCGTCTTGGGAAACAATGCACTATTTTCCGAGCTGACTCAAACTCAAACCGTCTTTTGCAAATAAACTTAAGACAACCCTTTTCAACTGATCGACTTGCGGAGATATTTATCTTTGAAAGCCGTCAATTAAAGCAACAAATGAATCTTTTTGGAAATTTCTATTTTCGAAAACTTCAGTCCACCGTTCCGATTCCGCCTCGTGTCTATCAAGCAAAGCAAACGTACTTATGGGTCTTTACTTATGAGTCGTCTCACCATGAGACCCGTCCAATGACGTCACGCCGTCATGATTGGACTCGTATCAAAGGTTCGGTCAAACACCGTCACGTCATAAATCGAGTCAGCACCGAGGGACCACACACGGTCACCCCGTCTTGTTGAGTCGATCTTTGTCTCGTCCTTTGTGTTGTCTGCGTTCAGTCTTGGAACCGTGTCGGATTGAGTTGTAATGTGAGCCATTTTTCTGCCTAAGAGCCATGGCCCCGTCTTCTACTTCGTCTGTCAACTAGAACAACAATGATAACAACAGAGATGTGACAACTGATCAGCTAACCAGCCTGCTTACCGTTCTTAAGGTCACCCTGGATCGCGTCGAGACCCGTATCGATGCCCTTGAGAACAAGGAAATTGGGGAACATAATACCCCACCTCGATCGAAACGAGAAGAGGTCAAACTCTTGGAAGAACAGCTCCTAGCCCGGGGTAACAATATCCAACTTGAAAATAACCGAAGGTTCGATCCTGTTGGGGACCAGTTACCTGACAACTTCACCCTGACTGATGTGCCTAAGTTCAAGGGAGTGGAGGACCCACTCAACCACATCCGTGCTTTCAAAGACTACATGGCCATTAAGGGGGTCAAACAAGAGCTTTTTACCAGGATCTTCCCATCCTCTTTGGAGCCGATTCCTCGCCAATGGTACTACTCCTTAGACCCGAAAAACCTTACCACTTGGGATGAGATCGCAGTTGAGTTTGCCAAACAGTATGCCGACAATGTCGAGATCCAGGCCAACACCCGTACTCTCGAGGCGCTAACCCAAAACGACAAGGAAGGATTCACTGAGTTCCTAACACGTTGGAGGAGGGTGAGTACGAAGTTGGTCAGTAAGCCGAGTGAATCAACTCTGGTGGAAAAATTTGTCAACAACCTCCGCCCGGTTTATGCCAACCTACTGAGGTATCAGAATATCAAAATTTTTCAAGATCTGCAGATTCTGGGGACACGTATTGAGGACGACCTCCGAAAGGGTGTCTTATCAAAGACCACTGGCAGGGGTTATCAAGGATCCACCTCAACCGGATCTCGCCCTTACGGTCAGACAAACAAGATTGATGAGGTTAACCTCGTCGAACCATCTGCCAAGAAAACTGAACGCCCCCAGAGAGTGTTCACCAACATATGGTCGACTTATGCAAGTGCCTTGAAAAGGCTCGTGGACCAAGGGAAGTTACAACCGATCGGGCCCACCCCGGACCCGGCCGACGCCAAGAAGTCCCGATTTTGGAACCCCAACGCCTCTCGCCGATCATCGAGGGAAAGGGCATGATACCGAAAATTGCTTCAAACTCAAGCACCTCATTCAAGACATGATTGAGAAGGGAGATTTGCCTATACCCCCACCAACTAAGCCGAACAACAAGAAGAACCCCCTGGGAATTCACGCCATCTCTGATGATGAGCCGACCCTAGACTGCTCTCATCTCATCTTGCCGATTGACGAAGAGGTGAATGTTATGGAAAAGGATCCTTCAGACGGAGTGTTTGTGTTCGATCTTTGCCACCATGCACACTATGTTTCAAAGAAGTTGAAGAGGCCATAGCCACCTCTCTGAGAGAATCACCCGACTCGACGACGCCTACCGTCGACTCATCTTCAATCCACCAACACCGCGTCCGAGGGAGAATTCCCCAAGCATTCAAAACTACCCGCCCCAGGATGGATTGCTCCCGCGACCATTCTGGCATAGACCTCATGAAAATCACCCTCAAAATAACTACCCTCAAAATAACTACCCCCATAAAAATCGCCCTCACAAAAATATCCCCCACAAGAACTACCCACCGAGGAATACCCCTCCAAGGTATCCTCGAGACCCTGAAATTAACGGCATATGGCGGGATGATGTTGAGGATGTCTATGTCATCCCGGGGAAGGAAAAGCGGACGAAGGAAATCGGACATCTCACCCGGTCCGGACGTCCCTATCAGAATCTGAGCAACCCAGCGGTTGTTCCAAAAACGAATGACCAAGTCGTCCCGGAAGTGGACACTCAACCAAAGGCTCCCGAGAACTCAATCCTAAAACAGCTCCATAAAGCAAAAGCCGAAATCTCGATTTGGCAGCTGATCGCAACGTCTTTTGAGCATCGACAGGCCTTGCTGCAGGCCTTGGGAAAATTAATCGTGCCCTCCACCTCTTCCCCAGAAGAAATAGTGGCACACATGACGAGAGACGCCCCTGATCTGAGTAACCCGATCGTCTTCTCCGACGAGGATATCCCCCTGTTCGGAGCCAATCATAACCTGGCCCTGTACATCCCCGTACAATGCCTCCAAAAGAATATACTAATGGTCCTCGTGGATGACGGTTCCGCCGTGAATGTCATTCCTCTCAAAACTGCCCACAGGCTCGGTATTAAGGAATCTGATTTAATCCCAACGAATCAAGGAGTACGCGCCTACGATGGCACTCGTCGCAAGGTCGCTGGACTTATCACTTTGACCGTCGCAACCGGGCCGCTAGAAAGACAAACCAGTTTTCAAGTGGTCGACATCGACGCGTCCTTAAACATGCTCCTGGGATGTCCCTGGATTCACGCCGTCAAGGCGGTCACATCAACTCTCCACCAGAAGATCAGGGTCCCCTTCAACGGGAAAACGATCACGATTCCCGCTTCCCCAATCAAAGCAGTTATGAGAAGGGGGATAGCCTCCCAAGCCATTGAGGAGCACGACAATGAAATGTGGGGTTTCCAAGCCGTGAACGCCATAACTGATGAATCGGCAACCTCTGAGTGTGACCCGTTCACCAACCTCACGATCAACCGTATCATGATGCGTCAGGGTTATTTCCCGGGTTTGTCGCTCAATCCACTAAAGGACCCATTGCCTCCCTTGAAACAGGCTAACGTCCCCAACATTCCCATTGGGCTGGGATACGAACCTACCAATGAAGACATCCAGGAGATGAACCTCTTAGTCCGAAAACGCAAAAAGCACGGAGCCACCCTCCGTCCATACCACCTGACTCTCAACGGATACTTTGTCCCCGAGGGAGAGTCTGAACTCTACCACGGCTTTCCGGAGCCAATCTATGACTTTGTAGCCACGGCTAGATACCCGGGAGTGGAAGTCTTCCAGGACTGCTACTTTATCCCCGACAACATGGAAGCTGCATCGACAGAGTCCAAACCGTCACCATGCCTTGACGGACAAGCTGTCACACTCCTATTTGGGGAAGATAACGTCAAACACCTCGACTATGAGGACATTATCAACATCGCCCTGAAAGACAACCAATTTGATCCAACCGCCTTGATCTCCGATACTGATCCGGAGAAGGCTACCCAGGGCTGGAGGAAAACCATCAAGTGGACCGATCGCCAAGGCCGCATTCTCAAGATAACAACTGGAGAAGGCTCTATGTTCAAGGAGGGAGGTGAAGAAGGATCTGAGTCTGAGTCGGAGTCAGAGTCTGTCACTCCGAATGCCCCAGTCAAGGTCCCCTTCCCACTGTTTTATCACAAAGTCGTGGCTGATTCAGAGACTGAGTCTACTAAGGTCACCCCCACTCCCATGAAAGGTGACACCCTGGAGCCTGTTCCAGGGGCCACTTCCTCTGTCGTGTCGCCTCTGACTGACCACGAGATGTCTGTCCTTTCCGAGCTTTTCGCTCGTATCAACTTAATGAACGATAAGTTTGCTTACGACTCGTCTCAATTTAACTGCAATGCAATTCTGAATGATTATGAGGAATTTGACTTGAGCGACTACCCACCTCACTTAGCCAAAGAACTTGACAAGCGGGAAACCAGAACCTCCATCATTGAGGAAACGGAGCCTATTAACGTAGGAACCGACAATACACCTCAAGAACTTAGGATAGGGACAACCCTGGACCCCTCGGAAAGACAACAGTTCATTGACCTCCTCCACGAATACAAGGACGTGTTCGCCTGGTCTTACAGAGATATGCCTGGGATTGACAGAGAAATTGCAGAGCACCGGATACCCATTAAACCCGGGGCTAAACCCGTGAAGCAGAAGCTACGCCGGATGCGTCCTGAATGGGCCCTAAAAATCAAGGAAGAAGTGGACAAACAGTTTGAGGCTGGGTTCATCAAAGTGTCTAAATACTCGGATTGGGTGGCCAACATTGTGCCCGTACCAAAGAAAGACGGAAGAATTCGGGTTTGCGTCGACTTCAGGGATCTGAACAAGGCGAGTCCAAAAGACGACTTCCCTTTGCCACATGTTGACATTCTGGTGGACAACACTGCCGAACATGCTCTCCTATCATTCATGGACGGGTATGCCGGGTACAACCAGATTAAAATGGCTGAGGAAGACATACACAAAACTGCGTTCACTACACAGTGGGGTACATATTGCTACACGGTCATGCCTTTCGGCCTCATCAACGCCGGAGCAACCTATCAAAGAACCGCTACCACTCTCCTACATGATATGATGCACAAAGAGGTAGAGGTATATGTCGATGACATGATCGTCAAATCAAAAGAACGGGACGGCCACATCAATGCCCTCCGGAAATTCTTCGCTCGTCTGCGGAAATATAACATGAGACTAAATCCTCAGAAGTGTGCATTCGGGGTCACCTCCGGAAAACTCTTGGGACATGTCGTTAGCAAAAGAGGCATTGAGATTGATCCAACCAAAATCAAAGCCCTTCAACAAATGCCTCGGCCTAGGAACGAGAAGGAGATTCGGGGATTTCTCGGTCAAGTCCAATACATCAGCCGGTTCATTGCCAAGCTTACTATGATTTGCGAACCAATATTCAAAAAGCTTCGAGCCTCCGATCACACCGATTGGGACGACGACTGTCAGAAGGCATTCGACAGGATAAAGGAAATTCTATCCAAACCTCCTATCCTCATGCCACCTCAACCGGGGATTCCTCTATCCTTATACCTGACTGTTACCAGCACAGCCATGGGAGCAATGCTAGCACAAACAGTTGGCAACGAGGAGCGAGCCATCTACTACATCAGCAAAAAGTTCATTGAGTACGAGATGAGGTATACCCAACTGGAAAAGACATGCCTTGCCCTAGTATGGTCAACAAAGAAGCTGCAGCATTACATGCTCAGCTACTCGGTCCACATCTACTCCAAGATGGACCCAGTTAAATACATCTTCGAAAAACCCGTACTAAACGGAAGGCTGTCTAGATGGACACTCATGCTGTCCGAATTTGATCTCAAGTTTGTACCCCTCAAGGTTATCAAGGGAAGAGCAGTCGCTGATTTCCTAGCAGAAAATCCCGTCAACGAGGATCCAACGACCGACACATGGTCACTTCCTGACGAAGACATCCTTTGTGCGGACTCTGACGCATGGGACCTATACTTTGATGGTGCATCTAATATGAGAGGCTTTGGGGTAGGAATCCTTCTAATATCACCAGAGGGAGAACATGTTCTGATCTCGGTCAAGCTAGACTTCGCCGTCACCAACAACGCCGCTGAATATGAAGCATGTCTCATTGGCCTACAAGCAGCCATCACACTTGGCATCAAGAGACTGAGGTTCCATGGCGATTCCTCACTCATCATCAATCAGGTGTCCGGATCATGGAAAATCCGATCTGACAGCTTAGCTCCCTACCGAGCAAAGATCAATCAAGAGGCCGAGTTCTTCGACCAAGTCGACTACTTCCACTTGCCGCGAGAGGAAAATCAATTTGCTGATACCCTGGCAAAACTTGCCGCGCTCGTCAACATACCTGACGACATGACATCGATGCCCCTATGTGTCGAGAGAAGGAGTGAGCCAGCTCACATTTGTGCCATTATCGACGACGAGGAAAGCCATGATGAACGTTGGTACCAAGCCATCCTCAATTACAAAACCAAAAACGAATTTCCTCCCAACTCTGATCAAAGAGGACAAAGAGCCATCCGTTTACTTGCATCACAATTCGTGATAAACCAAAATCAACTCTACAAAAGAACACCCCAAGGAATTCTCCTCCTTTGCATTGACCATCACAAAGCCAAGAAGGTCATGGGAGAGGTTCACGACGGAGAATGTGGCCCTCACACGAGCGCAATGATGCTTACACGAAAAATCATGCGTCTAGGTTACTACTGGACCACCATGGAAGCTGATTGCCGTAACTACGTCAAACGTTGCCACAATTGCCAAATCTTCGCCAACGTACAACACATACCACCATCCCTTTTATACACCATGACATCACCCTGGTCATTCTCAACCCGGGGCATCGACATCATCGGGAAAGTCAACCCAATAGGCACCAAGGGGCATTGCTTCATCCTCGTCGCCATCGACTACTTCACCAAATGGGTGGAAGCACAGTCATATGTAGTCTTGACCGCCAAACAAGCGGCCAAATTCATTCAAAACAACATCATCTGCCGATACGAGGTACCCCATGAAATCATCAGCGATCAAGGCTCTCACTTCCGGGCGGAAACTCAAGCGTTGCTGGACAAATACAAGATCAAACGACATCGATCATCCCCCTACCGTCCCCAAACTAATGGAGCGGTGGAGGCAGCGAACAAAACTCTTGTTACCATTATCAAGAAAATGCAAGACAACTACCGCGATTGGCCGAGCAAACTCCCATTCGCACTCTGGGGATACCGAACCTCCATTCGAACACCGACAGGCGCCACACCCTTCTACCTAGCATACAGTATGGAGGCGGTTCAACCGGTAGAGTTAGAGGTTCCATCTCTACGCATCCTACTAGAGAGTCATGTCCGTGAGGCGGAATGGACCCGTCGAAGGTACGACCAACTCACTCTTCTAGACGAACGGCGACTCAACACCTTGCACAACGTCCAGCTATACCAACGACGTATACAACGGGCATTCAACAAGAAGGTCAAACCCAGAAACATCTAGGAGGGCGACTTGGTCCTCAAGTTAGTTCGAGCACCATTACCCGTCGATCCGAGGGGAAAATTCAAACCCAACTGGGCCGGGCCATACCTGGTCAAGAAAATACTTTCGGGGGGCGCAGTGAGACTGAGTGACCTTGCCTTTTCCTTCAGGGTACATCTTCCCCTTGTTCTTCTTGTTGACCCGCCTAGCATGGACTTCTTCCTCGGAACGGATCCTAAACGGATCTAAAACGGCGACGGCCTCCAGTCTAGCACAAGACCACATATTCGACCCAAGACGAGCCAATGCACGGCCCACCATATTCTTGGGGCCGGAACTCCTCCTCTTCGGTGGTCTCATCACATCGGGAGTAGCTCCATCAACATACTCTTCAAAGAAGGCACGGTTTGCCTTGCCAACCTCTCGATACTTCAAGTCGACAACCTCGTCTTTACGAAACTTGGATCTCTCTTCCAAGGACGGAGCACGTGACCACTTGACATAAGCGGGAGTCACCCATGTCGTGGCAACGGGGTTTGGCACCTCCCAAAGTGGCCGAGTGGCCCACCACCTTTCAAAGAATTCCACGAGCTCGGAGTTCCGGAAAACATTCCCTTGGACAAGAGTATCTTGAGCGGGCACCTTTTGTTGACGCCCCATTTGCCTCATGAGCCTTTCGGGATAAATGAAGGAAACAACCTTCAAGCCCATCACCATCAAAGAACGAGGACTAGCACCCGAAGCGGGTAACCCCGTGAAGGAACTCAAGTGCCACCACGGCACCACCCAACGGATATGAGGACCACCCTCCTCCGCCAATCTTGCGGCCCAATAGGCATCGGTGGAAGCAAAACTATCCGGGTACAACTTCTTCCTCATGGTAAGGTGACGGAAGGAGTAAGAAGAAGGATTAACCGGAGGCTCTACATACCTTAGCCTCTCCAATAGCCACACTTGGAGGATCCTTGGCGATCCAAAAGAGGGAGCTTCTCCACAAGAGCTTTCCTTGTCCAAAGCTTGGATAATCTCTCGAAGCACCAACCATGATGGATCTCTACCATGCTCCCTTTACTTAATCACATGGATAAGGGTCATGCTACCATGGCATTTTGGCCCCTCCTTCTTCAAGACATCAACAAAGAGGTACACATGGACGAGGCAAAATGCAAGAGCCCTTCTCTTAGCCACCTCCGAGACATTAGCATCTAATCGGTTTGAAAAGATGTTGATAAGAGCCAACATGTCCACACCATGTGGAGCAAGAAGAAAGTTGATTTGGCTTGTTGACAAGCCCAACATGGAACGGAATTTCTCCTTGTAGCACAATCGAGTCGGAGGAAGCACCGGAGCACAACCCGGCCACCCACCAATGGCTCCAACTTCTTCGGCAAGAGGGCAAATTTCACCTTTCGGGAAAACGAAAACATGATGTTTCGAATCCCAAAACCGAGAACATGCTTCAATAAATGAAGGTTGCACCTTGACTTGACGAAGCACCAACAATTGACCAACTCCCATGCAAACGAGTTGATACTTTTCGGGAGGCGACAAATTCCGGCACCATTGTCGCAATGCTTTCTCAAAAGCATCCATGAAATATTTTTGTGGAAAAAGAAGAGGTTTTGTAGAGATGATTTTGTGTTTCGGATGATGAAACAATGAAGCGCAAACATCCCTATTTATACAAAATGTTCAGCGCATTTTTCAGAAAAAGGGGAGACCCGGCTTCCATCGCCAGGCTGCTAGCGCCTCTTTCAGGCTCCTCCAGGATTCCCGCTGTTGACTTGTCTCTTTCAACATGTGTTTTCTCCTGACACCTCAAACCTCCCGCCAGGAACCTCGCGCCTCTTCGGGATGATTCAGGAAATTTTGTGTTTCCTCACACTCACATTTCCTTGTTTTCGCGTTTTACGAAATCCGACACGGTTTCCATGACGCAGCTTTAAACATACGGATTTTTCTTTGTTTTTTTTTTAAAGGGGGGAAGGGCTAGTCACTCCGATCCGCGATGGATCGTTTCCAGGTCAATCGAAATTCCGAAAAATTTTCGATTTTTCGCAATTCAAAAATCAAAACCGAAAATTGATAACACGACATCAATATTCCTCAAAAATTCAAGCACTCACAAATTCGAGTCTTGACCTCAAAAGCCAAATATACTCGCAAAAATCCTTTTCTAAAAATTCTTTCCTGACGATCTGAGTTTGAATTTTTCGAGTCAATTTTCAATAATTTCGATGCAATTTAATTCACGACACGAGTTAATTGCTCAAATTTTCAAATCATTCCCTTTGAATTCCAAACGCGACGATTTGTCACGGAATTTTCAAAATTTCAATTTTAACTTCAAGTCATCTTGGTTAATTTTTGTTTTTTAATCAAAATGCTTCTACGTGTCTGCATTTTCGCGTATGTGCTATCTGTCGCCTGTTTTCTACACTAACGATGCATGAACTAGTGCGAAGCAAAAGCAGAATCAACAGCCGACAGCGCTCCTCCGAAACACAACACAAAAAAGCCGAAAGTCACAAAATAAACGACAATCCAAAAACACATATATACAAACCGCCTTACGCAAAATACATCGACAAACGTCTATCATACAGACACTGGCCTAAAACAAACGTCTATCATACAGACACTGGCCTAAAATAAACGTCTATCATACAGACACTGGCCTAAAACAAACGTCTATCATACAGACACTGGCCTAAGACAACGAACTGGGGGCTATCCGCCACCTACCGAACTAAGCACTCCCTACCCTTCCGATCAGAAAAGAAAGGGAGCAACATAGGGAACAAGGGAGCAACTACGGAAGCAGAGGTGATTACCATTATGGTAATACCCCGTTCCTGCTCCACGACAAAAAAGAAGACAGTGCCTTGCAGACTTTGGATGATGAGGAGGCCAAGAACCATGATGCGATGCACCATTCCGATACTGAACCCCACTCATCAGCCACCCTGTCTATGAGCCACAACGAAAAGGACAAGCCGGCCATATCAGCCGCGTCTCCTCCTCTACGGAAGCATCCTCCACCACCGCCTCGAATACGGCAGCCTCCTCGGCCGCTACAGCCCCTCCAGGATAGTGTTCCTCCTCCAAAACCTCAACAACGGACCCCATCGGTCCCAGACGATACCCTGCGATAAAAAAAAAACAAACAAAAAATGTCAGCCGAAATTTCGGCATCACGACGGCATGAAATGGATAAATCCAAAAACAAAAAAACACAACCTGCAATACAAAAACAAGGGGCAATCCCGCCCCAAACCATTCACAAAAAAAACAGAAAAACGACTCGCCCCTCTTTTCAAGCAAAAGACGAGTCAAAACCACAAAAACGGCATTTCAAGACCCATACAAGGTTCGCCTACAACCCAAAATACATTCCCGACACAATGGGGTATTTTTTCCACGGCTCAAAAAGGCAATTCATACGCTAATTTGAGCCCAAACCGGTCAAAGATTCAAAAACGACCGCAAAAAGGCAAACGTGATTTTATCACCCCTCAAGGTGACCTAAAATACCAATAAGGTCCATTTCAAGGCAAACTGACTCAATTCAAGCCCAAACAGGCGCTTATTTTGTCAGACGTAAGACCGTCGCAAAAAGCAAAAATCCAATTTTGCCCACAAACATCCAACGAAGGTCCTTAAATGGCAAATACGGGTTTTCCCAACTACAATGCAACCTAGTGGGACCCACTACCCAAGCAAATAAACTTGGCATTGCAAAATGAGGCGGTTTCTCGCCTCACTCACGTTTTTCGAGCATAGGGAGCGGGAACGGGGACCAAAATGCAAACAAAAAGCACCCCTATACTCCTAAACAGGTTTCTAACCTAATGCAAACATCAATTTCACTCGAAATTGGCTCAATCAAAAACGCCCAATTTGATTTTTAGGGCAAAATTTCGCCCTAATTTAATCAAGCTGAAGATCAACAAATTTGAAAGGATTCAAGAGGAAATACATACTTTGAGATGACATTGTTGATAATAGCACGAATAGGAGCAAGCTAGAAGGTCCTTCAATGCCGATTTTGCGGGATTTTGAGGTTGAAGATGAATAATGAATCATCCGCAGCTCAACCTCGCGTCTTTTTAACAGAAAAAAGGGAAGCCCCTTGGTTCGCCAGGTGGCCTGCGCCTCAATCAGGCGTCCCTTGCTTTTTCAGCGAAATTTGGGCTTTAGCCCAATTTCCACATAACAAACTTCGAATTTCCATTTGACGATATTAAAGGTCGTCATTTTTCTCAAAAAACAAATAGTGAAAATTCAAATTCACTATTTTCAGAAGCTTTAAGCGACAGCACATAAACCGTCCCTCCAATCGAATAGTGAAAATTTAAATTCACTATTTTCGAGAATTTTTCAAGCAAACGGCGATCAAAACCGCCAATTTCAAAAATAATGGTGAAATCAAAATTCACCATTTTCCTTCAAAATTTCACGAATAATAGCGAAAATTCAAAAATCGCTGTTTCTCCAAATTTTAGACGACGGCGATTAAAACCGTCATTTTCAAAATAATAGTTGGAATTTGAATTCCACTATTTCCATCAAATGTCAACGGCGGCACATAAACCGTCACTTCAATCAATAGTTAAAATTCCAAATTCACTATTTCCATCAAATGTCAACGGCGGCACATAAACCGTCACTTCAATTAATAGTGAAAATTCCAAATTCACTATTTCCATCAAATGTCAACGGCGGCATATAAACCGTCACTTCAAACGCAATAGCAAACTCAAAATTTGCTATTTTCCTTCAAAATTAAAACAAACGGCGATCGAAACCGCCACTTCAAGCGCAAAAAAGAACGACGAATGGTGAAGATGCCAAATGCACTATTCTTTCAAATACCAGCAGGGGGCTTCCTCGCGGGACCCACTCATTCCGGAAACAGCGATAGTCAGAATCCATACTCACTATTTCCCCAGCGACATCACGAGTTCGCTACTTTCAAAACAAGCCCATTTGACGCGGCTATCCCCATGGTCCATTAACCGATTGTATCATGGCTGGCGAGCCTTTGTCCGCAACCATTCAAGGACAGATTCCAAAGATGCCTCGGGTACACTTCCTTATCAGTGGCTGGCGAGCCTTTGTCCGCAAACATTCAAGGACAGATCCCGAAGATGCCTCGGGTACATTTCCTTATCAGTGGTTGGCGAGCCTTTGTCCGCAAACATTCAAGAACAGATCCCGAAGATGCCTCGGGTACATTTCCTTATCATTGGCTGGCGAGCCTTTGTCCGCAAGCATTCAAGGACAGATCCCGAAGATGCCTCGGGTACATTTCCTTACCAGTGGCTGGCGAGCCTTTATCGGCAAACGTGCGAGGACATATCCGAAGATGCCTCAGGTATGACTCCTTCCTATGGCTGGCGAGCCTTTGTACGTAGTCTAACGGACTTTAAACGACCCGCACGGACAGTCGACAGACTCTAAATTCTTCCCGACGACATGTCCTTGACTCGTACCCTCGAATCGCCTTTGCGTCGCCCTTCCCGACGACAGGTCCTTGACCCGAATCCTTTCGAGCCGCCTCGACGTCGCTTAGGTCTCCAGGTTGTAATCTTCGATTGACCTGGGGGCTCTACTTTGACTTTCGCCCTGTCCAAGCCTCAGTCAAAGTGGGGGCCCTGTAGCTACCCGGTATCTGCTGAGACTCCAACAAACACCCGATGATTATCGGACTACAACATGTTTTGGAATCGCAGCGTTTGATCGACAGTTTGTGTACAACTTTACGTCGGAAAACTTAAAACGATTTCGAAAATAAAACATTTCAAAAATACCTGGAGTGTTTAATGCACGACGACGGGGTCGCAATGACACGAACTAGAGTCAAAATCGACACCGGACCAAAAACCGACTCAAAAATTCAAATCCCGACTCCAACAACGAGTCAAACCGAGTCAACCACAAAAAACCAAACATTTCAAACCTTCTATGCTAAGATTTCCCGGATTTATGAATGGTCAAGTACCAAACATATGACTACAAATCCTAGGATAGAACAAATCATGATTGTGTTTGTTGTGAAAGCGACAACACAGCTCGAAGACCCGCGACGTGGCTCACTCCTCTTTGAGCAGCCCAGGTGGCCAGGTCGCTCAAAACTCACACAACCACTCATTCTCCTATAAATACCCCTCAAATGCCACCCATTTGAGACTTACGCGAGTGTCGGCCCCCTCTTTCTCCCTTAAAATTCTCGACTCGACTTCTTAAGTCACAATCCGACGCGTATTTACGACCTACCGATCGTAAACACGAGCCTTACACATTGTTTGGTACCGTCATCTATCGTGCATTAAATTACTTGACCGACCACATCGACCACTACACCATCACTAAACTTTTAAAACACTCTTTTACTTACCAAAACGGTTTTAAACCGAGTTTTTTCCGATCAAACGAGTTGTTACACTTACGTCGGTCACTCGCCATAACCAAACATGTAAGTATGAGTGTGTAAAAATCCTCTTTTATTATGTTTTCATTTGTTTCATGACTCTAACATGCTAAAATATGTATAACATGAACCAAAACATGGAATAAACGAGCCAAAACTGATTTTTGGTCTGAGGCAGAAGCCCCTTAGGTCGCCAACTGGCTCGTGCCTAAATGGGGTATTCAGACCAGAAATCAACCGTGTTTGTTCTCGTCATTTCCCTTAATCCATTTTTCATATTTGTAATCGGTTTTCACCGTTTCAAGTATTTTCGAACCATTTTTATTTCATTTCACATGTTTTAACCATAAATCGTTTTTCACCCTTGGTTCTTCATACCATGACGGTTAAATCCGTGTTTCGGTGATAATATTTGGTTAATGACATTTAGAAGGTATTTTAAAGCCTTTTATTTCATTTCTTTACATTTCCAAACAAACATATTAGTCACCAACACAAAATCATCCTTGCTTCTACATACCATGCCGGATTTTAACCCGGGTACGATGACGAGTATCGACTAATTACATTCAAAATGGACTTAAAACAATTAGGCCATAATCATTTTTCAAAACTACTCATGTCAAGTTTGTCAAATCGAACCCGACACCGAATGTTATCAAATAATGATGATTATTCGTGTCTAGTTCTTCAAATCAACAAATGCGGTCTAAACGACCCTTTCAAATCAAACCGGGTTCAAATACCCATTTTCAACACGTTTTATAACGTTTTCTAAAAGGTCAGAACACGGCACATAAACCGTGGGCTAACCCGCGCCTAAACAGGCTCCCCATTTCTCATTTTCAAAACCAGAGGGAGGCCCTTACACCGCCAAGGGCTCGCGCCTCTTATAGTCGTGCAGTGCACAGGCCTGTTCCCTTCCAAAGATTAGTCTAGGGCGATCCCGACTCCGGTTAGCCCGGATATAGGACGGATCAGATGACTGTTCAAACCATATTTGCAAAATGCCTTACTAAGACAAATGGATCATGTTATGCACCCTAAACCTAATACGGTAAATGGATGTTTAATTTCCGTCTTGCATGCAAATCAACCATTAATCCAACTCGACATCTTATACTTGATACTTGGATTAAATCAACCGACTTAGAAAGCTCTCACATGTTAGGTTTAAATCATCGGATGCGCATTCATGCATTTAAACCGTTTTATCAACTTTTGCATTCAACCAACCAAGATCGATCAGTAGAGGCCGCTAACGCGGCGGGATTGGGTGTCTGATTAAAGGGCTTCCAAATACGTACCTTCACCTCTTACTCAAAAACTTTGGATAGTGGACGACCTTATCCAGGGCGTACGAGAGTCATTCTAGAGATATGATGCTAAAGAGGGACGATTTCCTTATCTTTAGTACCTATGTCAAACGCTGTTTTGTGCTTCGATTTGACCGAGGTATAAAGTGGAATTCGAATGGGTTCCAGGCATCCCACAAATGCTTGGTGGCGACTCCGAACATCTCTAATCGTTTTGAGACCCTTACCGAGACAAAATCGACCGATCTAAAACGATCCGGTCGAAAGCACCTTTACGCCGCCGAGCGTGGCTTTCAAAAAAGACCGCTGCCATTGTCCACAGATCGGCTGGGCATACGCAAGTGGGCCATGTCCACACCTAGTTCTATCCTCTGTGGCTCCATCACACCTAACAAACTCACCCATTAACGCAGCAATTCTAGGAATACACTTATCCCAGAATTTGACAGGGAGATTAATCAGTTTAGCCCAAACTGGTACAACTTTCACATCAACTTTAGTAAGGGGTTCTGAAGCAGACCATGTTCGTATAATCAGAGGTTTGTTGTCAAACAAGAAATGCCCCTGTTTTAACACGGCTTCCTGATCTCTTTGACAACCAAATATCACCAAGAACACCTCAGAAGGCAGAAAAGAAATCCTATCCACGCCATAATCCGCCCATAACCTTCGAATAAAATCCTCCACCACGTCCCATGGAGGATTTGCCCCAAGTATGAAACAAATTACAGAGTGTTTCCAGAAGTCTAATTCCGCCTTAACATCAGCATCAGAAAATTGGAGCATACCTGTTGGTTCTTCCACATTAGTGTCCAATTTCTGCTTATTTTTGGCGTGATTCTGCACAATCCACTCTTCCGCCTCTTCATCCGTGATAAGATCATCCAAATCCAACGGCTCCAAATCAACTGGAACCGAAGTTAACTTGACCGAAGAAGCTGGACCTGCAACAGTGAAATCTAGAGGAGAAAAACGATTTTTATTTGAATTTTTATTACTTTTATGAGAAGTAATCGCTAAAGAACGTTGCTTTTTTGCAGCCGTCATTGATGAAATTTAGGGTTCTGACTATCCTCACTTTTTCGCTCTTTTTTTTGTGTTTTTCTCTTTCCATCTCTACATTCTTTAACATGTTGATCAGTTGACTATTTTAATGTCAAAATTTATTTATACATCATAGCTAATTTTTGTACGTTATTTAAAAAGGCAAAATTTATTTATACATCAAAATTTATTTATACATCATAAGATTTTGGAGATTTTATTTGTATTAATTATACTCTATACTCTATATTATACTTTATACAAACACTATAATGTTTGGAGTTAGAACATTTCTGTGTAAATATAGGATACTGAATATTTTATTTGTGGCAAAGATTGCGCATATAGTTATAGAAATTCTATTATTATTAAATAAGGTAATATTAATATAAAATATCAATGTTTGCGGCCTACCGAGTTTCTTGTTTTACAGCAAAAATTATACTTACACATTGATTTTTTTAGTTGGCCCAGTAATGTATTGAATTGTAGTGAGTTAAGATGACAAAAAAATAGGCCCACTTATAGGAGAATGAATTTAGGCGGGAAAAATATTGAGTTTTCATATTCTTTTAGTTTAGTGGGGATGTAAGAGAGATGCATATATCACCTTTAAATGTTGATCGCACTTGAATACTTGATAAGAATTAAAAACAAACTTCTATTTTAGTGTGAAATCATTTTATAAGTTTAAGAAAAAATGGTACTCTAAGTTGTAAAAAAGTATAAATAATTATTAAAAATAAAATGACTATACATAAATAGGTACGAAATTCACAATGATATGTTGAGACTTGAGAGTATCATAATTAGCTTCTCAAAATTGTATCACTTTGTGAAGATTTCCTCAAAAAATAATGACATATCTGCAAGCTCTTTTCTTGAGCCATCTTCAATTGAGAATACTACTCTATTTTGCTTTGCTTGTGTGATGAAGAAATAATTCACTATGTGAAGATTTTTTAGATTGCATGAATGTCAATGTTGTATGAATGTCAATGTTGTTTTTAACTATTATTCTCACCTTATTTAAATTGTTTTTATTTTATTAACCTTGCAACGGTTAAGAGAAAACGAATGAATAATATTTTAATTTTTAAACATTATTAGTAATCATTTTAATAAGTATATAGCTATGGTGAATACAACTTAGTATTTTTATAATATCATCATTCTAATAAAGTTATAAACTAATAGAAATATCATTTAGATCTTAAAAACTATATCATTATTAGGCTGCAAAAGTCAAATGAGAATAATAAAAATAAGATTCACTAGCAAAAAAAACACCAAAAAAACGATGTGAATATCAAGTTAGTACAAAAAGCAGCAAATTACATTTATTAATGAAAATTTAAAGAAGTTCTGTGATTTTCACGGGAAATTAAACTAATAACATTAAATGACACAATCACGTGTTACTAATAATAAAAATATTAATGATTACCAAATATCTATATCTATCTATATAATCTAATTAAAAGGCTAGGCAAAAGCAATTAATTTTATTCCACATGTCACTAGCAATTAATTTAATTCCACATAGGATTAGCAATCAATTTACTTTCTATACATTTTAATTATTTAACTAGTTTTGTGACCCGTGAAAATCACGGGTTTGATTGTTTTTGTTCTTTTATTTTTGCGGTATCGTTCATGAATGCGTTATTCGGCTTGTTTGTCTTCTTGCTTATTATCTTGGAGATATGTTGGTAGGATACTTAAGCAAGGCAATAAAGAGGGTCCTGCCACAGATCCTGACGATAAGATATATTATATCTAAGGGGGTTTGGGAATTTATTATATTAGAATAGTTGGAAGTTGTTGGAAATCACACTCTTTATTGAACAATGACACCAAAACCCGTGAATCCCTCATTTTAAAGAACATATGAATGTCCATTCTCTGATTTCGAAGGCTGGTATTGCATATAAATTAAATGGAAAATTGTATTTTCTTGTGTTGCATCAGAGCACTTTAAACAACTTATTCTCAAAGCCTAGAACTCAAAGCCTAAATGCAAAAGTCAACACAAATTATGGAAAAACGTAAAATTGCATTCAAACAGTGGAATCTTAAGTTTGCAAACTACTCTATTTTGCTACGGTCCTCATTGTCTTTTTCTTTTTACTGATTGTTGTCTTGTTGTGTTAATCACTGTCGGTCCCCTTTTTGTTTTTGTTCCCTGCTTTTTTTTTACGGTGTTTAGATTATCTATGGATTTCGAGGGCGCTTAACTTTGTCACAGTGGTTATTCAGTTCACTTAATATTGACGGCTTTTGTATTCTAGTACTTGATATATTGTTTTTAGTGTTGTTTTAGTGCGTTCTAAGAACCTTGGTCCCATTTTAATCTGGCAAAGAAACAAAAGGTTGGACACTTGAACATCTAATTCTATTCCTTATTACCTAACATATTCTAATGAAAAAAGAAATGTAAAATAAACTAAACATGTAAAATATATAAATGAACGGATAATAATGATATTTTATAACTGAATTTTACATATTGTCTTTAGTCAATTAGAGACGATATGAATAATGTGTAGAAAGCGTTCTGTTAAAATACAACTTATGTTTATCTTACTAATTACGCTAAAATTACAAGTTTATTTTCTTAAATGCAAAGGAGTTTGTTAAACTTTTTCAGCAAATAATACATTTATAATTCTTGTCGATTTGTCGGTCTTGCAGCAACGTCCTTGTAAATTCAATTGATTTTCAGCGTATTGAGAAAAATATTATTGAAATGATTTTTGTATAATGAAAGACCTAAGTGATATACTTAAATTATTAGTAAGGAGTTGATGACATGTGACTTATATAAATAAATTTTTAGAATAAATACGCATCCAATATTTTTTAAAATAAATTTTATGTGAGCAATTTTTGGGAGGATACACGAGAAAATGTATCTGTTCAACAATGACATCATTCTAATTTCATCTCTATATCTTTTGTCAATTATAGTCATCTCTATATCTCTTGTTGTTGGTGAAATTTTATGCGAGAAGCTTTAACGCCTATCCCAATGAATTCCAAAGAAATAAGGATGCACAATTTGTATTATTATACTTCCATTTTTTTAATTATCACCTCATTTGCTTGTGCGCAATAATTAAGATTAGGAAAAAGTTTGCAATTGGTGGAGTAATATGAGAATTTTACCCTTAAACGATGACATTTATTTTGTTATTTTTTAAAAAGTTATAAGAAGCATTTGGTAAAAAGCACGTTCCAAAGTAGAAATTAAAGAAAAAAGAGTGATAATATAAAAATAGACAAAAAAGAGAAGTGGGGTGATAATTAAAAACTATTCGTAACAATTGATTATGAGAAAAGAAAAATATATACAAATTATTACAAAAACAATAGACATTTCTCGAAGAAATATTGAGAGTGCTAGAAGAAAAATATTTGATGGAAAACAAAAAATGATTTAAAGGCTTGAAAGCATTCAAAGTTGAAACAATGGATTGGAGAATGATCATCGGGTTCCAATAAAAAATTATGCAAAATATTTACCTTGGTCCACATTAAAAGATCCAATTTATATCCTTGGAGCATATAAACTTCCATTATTAAGACATTTGATTTATAATCTGTTTGTTGACTAAGATATTTGATTTATAACCTAATTGACAAAATACAAGTTGAAGAGTACACGGAAAACTAATAAAGTGCATGAAAGGGTGTAAGACAATTTAGTACAATTTATTAAATTTGTCAATTAATATTCCAAGGGTTGGAATATATAATGTAACCTGTTACCAATAATTAGATATTCATACTAAAATTTGATATTGCGCATACACCATAATAAAAAAAAAAATTAAAACTCAATAAAAATGAAAAATATATTCAAGTCAAAAGATAATTGCAAAGAAGTTCCGTAAATATTATTTCCAGATTTCATGCAATGTTTTTTATATGTGAGTATGTCATCCTCCAGCAATTTTAATACAAACACAACAATAATAATTAAATATGATTCTAACTCTTAATTAATTCAAAACATAATAAGAATAAAAAAGTTAAATAATTCAATTGGTTATATATGCATACTTTACCCACCAACTTTTAGATGAAAATGAAAAATAGGATTGTTGTAATATTTATATAAGAGAATTTTTGTAATTAATTAACTAATTAATTTCAAGAATTTACTTAAGAGAAGAAGAATGTTTTGTGAACTAAGGGGGAGATAAAAAATTATGGTGAAATAAATATAAAGTATAATAATTGTGAGGAAAACCCAAAAGACCTTCTATTAAATAGAAGAAATAAAAATTAAATGAATAGATAGATTGATACCAAATTTATGAGAGGAAAATAAAGAGTTTGTATTAATTTGTTTTTTGTGTTTGCACCTAATATTTGTTATTTTGTTTGTATTTTATAAGTATGTAACACATGGTATTTAGAGAATACTTTTAGTTAGATAATCAAGTAATTAATATAATTGAATTATTATTAACCAAAAGAAAAATTACACAAAAATAATAATTAAATATGATTCTAACTCTTAATTAATTCAAAACATAATAAAAATAAAAAATTTAAATAATTCAATTGGTTATATATGCATAATTTACCTACCAACTTTTTGGATAAAAATGAAAAAGAGGATTGTTGTAATATTTATGTAAGAAAATTTATATAACTAATTATCTAATTAATTTCAAGAATTTATTTGAGAGAAGAAGAATATTTTGTGAACTAAGAGGGAGATAAAAAAAATTTATGGTGAAATAAATACAAAGTATAATAATTGTGAGGAAAAATCAAAAGACCATTTATTAAATAAAAGAAATAAAAATTAAATGAATAGGTAGATTGATACAAATTTATGAGAGAAAAATAAAGAGTTTGTATTAATTTGTTTTTTGTGTTTGCAAATAATATTTTTTATTTTGTTTGTATTTTATAAGTATGTAACACATGATATTTAGAGATTACTTTTAGTTAGATAATCAAGTAATTAATATAATTGAATTATTATTAACCAATAGAAAATTTACACGTGGATTAAAATTAAATGCTTTAAGTAGGCTTTTAACTATATTGTATAGATTTATTTATTAATTACCAAGCCAAAAAGAAGAGCATAAAAAGGAGTAGCAAAGAAATGGAAAAGCATAAAAATGACAAAAAAAAAAGTAGTTTATTATTCACATTTCACCCAACCTCATCCAATTTCACTTCCAATTCCACCTACTATTATCTATCTATACAATTTACTTAAAAAACTACATAAACCATTTAATTTTATTTTACATGGCATTTATAACATTTAATTTTAATCCACGTGACATTTTTTTAATCCATTAATCCATAAAATATTATATTATTAATAATTATAATTAAAAGGGTAAAGTTAAACAAAGGCTACGTAAACCATTTAATTTTATTTCAAATGACATTTTTATAATCCATTAATTCGTACGATATATTTATTATATATACAACCAAAAGGCTACCTAAACCATTTAATTTTATTTCACATGACATTTTTATAATCCATTCATTCATAAATTATTATTATTATTATTATTATTATTATTATTATTATTATTATTATTATTATTATTATTATTATTATTATTATCATCATCATCATCATCATCATCATCATCATCATTATTTTATTATCATCATTATCTATACAATAACATAAAAATGCTACTTTGAGCAATTCCTTAAGTGTCAAGTGACATCATCTTACTCTAGCTAAGTGATCATTTAAGAACCTTTATAAATTTTTCAAGATAAATATGCACTAAATTTTTCATAACTCCATGAATAATGATCTTGGAAACTAAAAAGACAAAGAAAGATAAATATCACTAAATTTTTCATAACTACATGAGTAATGATCTTGATAATTATAAAGACAAAGAATAAAAATTGGTTAAATAAATGACTAAGTGATCGTGTAAGAACCTTCATAAACTCCCTAAGATAAATATGCACTAAATTTTTCATTACTCCAACGTTAACGATCTTGACAACTAAAAAGACAAAAAATAAAAATTGGTTAAATTGACTCATTAAAATGATTTTTACATCTTATAACTCCTTATAATTCATTAAAGTCTAATTTCAATAACTCTCATTTATCATTAGCACTAGGAAGGTTTATTGAGATCAATTAAAAACGAGAACTCCAGAGATATATCAATTAAAACCCATATAACCCAAGATTATAAATAAGACCACAAAAGGCGGCGGGACTTCCATTAAGACAAATCAAACTATTATATAGATTCAGGGGATTTTGGTGTCATTCCTCATTACATAGTTTTGACTCATATCACAAAATTTCAAAATCCCCTAGCTATAATATATCTCCAAATAAAAAAGAAAGTACAGAAAAAGCCAAAAAATAATTTCACGAACAATACAACGAAAACAAAACAACAACAAAAGTCAAACTCGTGATTTTCACGGATCACAAAACTAGTTAGAGTTTAAAAATTGTGATCTTAAATATATTAAAAAAAAAAATACTCGTATACTATTTCTTCCATTCCGGTGTGAAGTTATCATTTGGCTACTACTTTTGGATTGAAGTTCAAACAGAGGTAAGAGAAAGAATATAAACAACTATTATTAAATGACAAAAATTTTCACTTGCACTCGTATGAAGTGTGAAAATGTTGTAAAATCAGTTTAATTGTAAGGGGCATGTGTGTTGTTGTTAGCGTTAAATTTAGTAAAGATATATTAAATTAATGATATCAAGGGTAGTATTTGAGCGTATTTATATAAGGAGTGACCCAAATACACGTGTTTCGAGCAAAACAATCACATATGAGCACAGCCTTAAGCCTTAATACTCCAGATGTGTGCTATCCTCATTGAGGCTTGATGGATGATGAAGCGTGTTTTCTCCTTGGGAATACCCTCTCCGATGCCTAAGTTAGTTGTGTATACGAAGATGATCTGAGATCTCACTTGAGGCTAGAGTCTAGGTCTCTCTAGAAAGATAATGGACTATCAGCTTGTCATTTCCCAGATCAAAGGAAAGTATGAGACGAGAGATGAATCAATGATGAAATACCTCACCTGTTGGAGGTGGTGTCCTTCAGTTAGTGCGGATAACGTCATTGCACGTACACTTGTACGGACAAGTGGGAGCTTGTTGGGGCTGGTGTCCTTTACAGTTAGTGCAAGGACTTACAAATCTCTAAAAGGATCAAAGGGCCTACAAGTGGTATCAGAGCGAGGCCACGTAAATTTTTCATGTTGATTCTCATAAAAACGATCTTGAAACGATTTTTCTGTCTTGAAAACTGTGCGGCCAAACGTGTATTGCGGCTGTTTTGTTTTCGCTTTCGTTTTGTTTTTGCACATTGTTATTTTATACAGAGATTATAACAATGTGTTAAAGTTTTGTCATTTGTTGATTTAATTTTTTACACGAATTAGATCATATTTGCATTGGTTTTGTTTCGACAATTATGTTTTCACGAGGGTTTTAAAGTTTCAGCATGTTTTCCTCTCGATCGAACCATTTTTCTTGTCGATCGAGAGCTTTTCTGTCAGGTTTTCGTTCGATCGAGCACATGCTTTACTCGATCGACCTCTGTTTAAAACCCCACTGTTCGATCGAGAGGTCCTCGTACTCGATCGAACAGTTTTGCTAATTAAGGTCCTCGATCGACCTCTAGTTCTGTCGATCGAGTACTTACTGTTTGGCATTCCTCTCGATCGATTAGCAGTTCAGTCGATCGAGCCCTGTTGTTCCTCGATCGAGCACTTATGTCCCTGGATCGAGGGATTTTGTTTTGGCAGCTTTGAATTTTATTCTCTTTTGTTTTAAATTCTATTTTGGCCATAAAATGTACATCATACGGATGTTGTACACTCGCTTGATAGTGAAACGGTTCACTCACGTACCATATAGTTATTTTAAATTGTATTTAAAGTAATGGATTGTATTAGATTAAAATTAAACTGATAGAAGCGGTTTTATCACATAAATTTTAATCGTTAAAGGTGGTTTGGATAAATTTAACATAATTACGGAATTATGTCACGAATAAATTTGTTTTAGTTGATGCATTTTATTTATCGTTTTGTTGAATGCCTTAAATGCTTTTAATTACGTATTTTTTTTTACAATCGGTTGTAACATAGTGTGGCCTTAGTAGAACGTGTTACCGTAATGATGGAACACGGTCTTGGTTGTATTTTGAGATCTCGTATCTCCGTTTTGGATTTTTCACTTGTAATTACAGTTTTTATTTAGAATGTAAATAGGTTTATATTTGTAAATTTTGAATTGTAATTTTGAGAAGACCAAAGATGGAGAACCGGATGCTCACTCCCGCTGCATGGACAAAGATGGAACATCAAGACAAGCTTTTCGGGTCCAACGGTGGATTCCAAAGTTGTATTATGTTCTTTTTACTAGGATAGGCCACACTAGGAATTTTATTTACGTATTGCATTCTTTTATTTATTTTTCGTAACGATAATATGCATCATATTCCGCCTAAAACCAAACCACCTAATTATTGCATGAAAACAGACACATATAGAGGTCACGAGTTAGTTTTCTTTGACATTCATATGTCACACGATTTAAGCCATCATCTAAATTAATTCATTCACGCAGTTGCTAGTTATTCGTTCACTTAAAATGAATTAAAACTTAGTTGATGGGATCTTCCTCGTATAAACAAAAATTGAGAATAGTATTTATAGGTCAAACTCCAATGAGTCCCTTCTTCGTCGGTAGAAATAATATGACCCCTTCTACGTCGGGTAAGTTGGAACCGATTGACCTATTTTATCTCAACACTATGGTCACTCGTACGATCCTGTGATTATGGTGGACTATAGATAGGATTTACGGAAATCTATCGACCAAGAGTTCTTACGGAAGAATTAGCTAAACAGTTGGCTTATCAATTTACAGAAATTGAGTCTTGGGATCACTTGTATCATTCTTGAGGGAGATCAATTATGCAAGTGCGAGAGTCTACACGTTAAAATGAATTTTTAAATAGACTTAAATCACCTCGATGAGTTGCTTATTTCGTTTTGTTTTTCTTTCTTTTTCAAAGAACACGAACTTTTAAACTGCTAATAACGAAATGGTTGGTCCTACTAACGACCCAATGCCAAGTGCCACATTGGACCGTGAGTCCGGCTTCGGATCTTCATGAATCGGATGAATCGGTCTACTCGATCAAGAATGATGGATCAAACTTCGCGGACCGGGAGGCGGCATTACGGAATCTTGCCGCTGGCGACGGAAGCTCAAATATCTAATAGAGCCCATCCCGCCAAACCCAGGTCCCACGGCTAGAGCTAATGAGATCGCCAAGTTTAACGATTTCTGTATGGAAGCGGGTGCGATTAAAAACGTACTCATTTTTGCAATGGAACCCAATTTGCAGAAACGCTTCATAGCCCATGGTGCAAACAAGATTTTCACCACGCTCACTAAGGAATTCTCGAAAGCACCGAGAATCGTGACCTATGAGCATACCACTCGCTTCTTTGATGCGAGACTCCAGAAGGGCCAACCAGTTAGCCCACACATTCTCAGCATGATTGAGAATGTCGAGAAGCTGGAGACGCTTGATTGTAAAATCAGCGAGAACATTGTGATTGACCGCATGCTTCATTCACTCCACGATGGTTTTGCGCTCTTTAGAGCGAATTACTATATGAATGATTTGAAGAAAAGTCCCCATGAACCGCACTCCCTTCTCGTACGCACCAGAAAGGACATGAAGTTCAGTGGGAGCATGAAACAAGATGTTCTCGTTGTGTCAAACAAGGGCAAGGGTAAGGGCAAAGCTAAAGCGAGACCTAGCGAAGAGGTAAGGCGAAGTTTAAGAAGTCGAGTTCGAGGCAAGAGTGGGCCTGGTGAGTCGAGCACCTCATCAGGCGCGACAAAGAGCAAGAATGAAAACATGGAATGCCATCATTGCCACAAGACTGGGCATTGGAGGCGTACATGTCCTGTCTATCATGAGGACATAAAAGCAGGTCGCGTTAAACCTGTTGGTATGTCTTCTTCTTCTTCTACTTTTATTCATATGATTGAGATTAACCACGCAAGTTACGGAACTTGGGTACTAGATACTGGTTGTGGTTCTCATCTGTGTAATCATGTGCAGGGGCTCCGAAACATCGAACCCCTCGTAAAGGGTGAGGTGGACCTACGTGTCGGGAATGGAGCACGAGTGGCTGCCGTCTCGAGGGGAACATATGTGATCCAGCTTCCTAGCGGATTTGAGTTGTTTTTATATAACTGCTATTATGTACCCAGTCTTTCGAAAAACATTATTTCAGTTTCTGCACTTGACAAACTTGGATTTTCATTTGTAATAGAGAATAATTCTTGCATTTTCTCATTACACAATATGATTTATGGCAAGGCAGTATCCATGAATGGAATTTATGTTTTAGATCAGACCACCAAAATATTACACGTAATGAATAAAAGGTTAAAGGTTGGTGACAAAGATCAAACGTATCTATGGCACTGCCGTATGGGACACATTAATGAGAAACGCGTAAAACAGCTCATCAAAAATGGAGCTATCTCGGCCTTTGATTTTCAATCATTTGGCACGTGTGAATCATGTCTCATCGGTAAGATGACTCGGATTTCCTTCAAAGGTGTTGGAATGCGCGGCTTGACCTATTAGGACTCATACATACGGATGTATGTGGGCCTATGTCAATCACCGCACGAGAAGGCTATAGGTATTTCATCACTTTCACGGACGATTTAAGTAGATATGGCTATGTCTACTTAATGAAGCACAAAAGTGAATCCTTTGAGAAATTCAAAGAATACCGAGAATAGGGTACGAACCTCTTTGGGTAGAAAGATTAAAACACTACGTTCGGATCGTGGTGGCGAGTATCTTTCTCACGAGTTTGATCAACACCTTAAAGATCGGATTGCCTTACGCTTAACTCCACCGAACACCTCAATTGAATGGTGTGTCCGAACGGAGAAATCGAACACTACTTGATATGGTTCGATCCATGATGAGTCACACCGTGTTGCCCGACTCATTATGGGGTGGGTTATGCTCTTCTGTCACTGCTCTCTAATACTTAACCAAGTCCGTCTAAAGTCATGTAAGACTCCATATGAATTATGGAAGGGAACGGTCCCTAACTTGTCCTTTATACGGGTTTGGGGCTGCGAGGCTTATGTCAAGTGGAGACACGAGGATAAGCTCGGCCCGCGATCGGTCAAGACATACTTTATAGGTTATCCTAAAGGAACACTTGGTCATTACTTCTATTCGCCAACCGAACAACGCATTTTTGTTGCGGCTAGTGCGACATTCTTAGAGAAGGAATTTCTCGAGAATGCAAAGAGTGATAGAACCTTCGACCTGTCGGAGATTCCAGAACCAAATACCGAGCAACCATTGGAGGAACCAGTTCCTTCAATCCCGGCTCCGGTTAATATTCCTGAGGAACCTAGGAGGTCGGGAAGAGTCTCTATTCCCCCGGACAGATACATTGGTATGGTCGAGGAACATGACATAGATGACATTCTACTCTTAACGAGTAGTGAACCCGCAACCTATAAAGGTGCCATGACCAGTTCTGACTCAAAGCTATGGCTTGAGGCCATGCAATCCGAGATGGACTCCATGTATGAGAACAACGTATGGGATCTTGTTGACTTACCTGCTAAGGTTAGTCCCCTTCAATGCAAATGGCTTTACAAGACAAAGTATTCTGTGAAAGGTCAACAAGATATCTATAAAGCACGACTAGTTGCTAAAGGTTTCACCCAAGTGCCAGGTTTGCACTACGATGAGATTTTTGCACCCGTAGTTATGCTGCGTTCCATTCGGATTATCTTAGCGATTGCTGCTTTTCATGACTATAAAATCTGGCAAATGGACGTGAAAACCGCCTTCTTAAACGGCTTTTTGGAGGAAGAGTTTTACATGATACAACCCGAAGGTTTCATCGATCCAACACATCCTAAGAAAGTATGCAAGCTTAAGCGTTCCATTTATGGACTTAAGCAAGCATCTCGGAGTTGGAATCATCGCTTCGACCAAGTGATAAAAGAAAATGGATTCACTCGATCAGTCGAAGAACCATGTCTCTATATCAAGTCGAGTGGGAGCAAGATTGTCTTTCTAATATTGTATGTTGACGACATACTCCTGATTGGGAATGACATACCTCTCTTAACTTCGGTGAAAGTATGGTTGAAGAACCATTTCCAGATGAAAGATCTGGGTGAGGCACAAAGAATTTTGGGCATCCGTATCTATCGAGATAGATCACGTCGCATGTTATCTCTCAGTCAGGAGTCTTACATAGACAAAGTCCTAGAGAGATTCAGCATGACTAACTCCAAAAAGGGGTTTCTTCCTATGGCTCCAGGGGTGCATTTGAGCAAGTCTCAGGCACCAGAGACACCGGAAGAGAAAGAGCGCATGACACGGATTCCTTATGCCTCGGCTATAGGATCAATCATGTATGCCATGATATGCACACGTCCGGACGTGGCATATGCATTGAGTATGACAAGTCGATTCCAACAAAGATCCAGGTGAATCACATTGGCTGGGTCATCAAGAACATTCTTAAGTACCTACGGAGGACTAAAGATTGGGCATTGACTTATGGAGGCCCTCAAAAGCTATGCGCAACCTATTCTGCAGATGCTAGCTTCCAAACGGATCGAGATGACTCGAAATCTCGGTCTGGATTCGTTTTTACTCTTAATGGCGCTGCGCAGTCACCGGAAGAGTTCCAAACAAACTGTTACAGCAGATTCTACGACTGAGTCCGAGTACTATGCCGCGTCTGAAGCTACAAAGGAAGCGATATGGATGCGTCAATTCTTACATGGACTATCCGTAGTGCCTAGTTTGAATGACCCGATAACCATCTATTGCGACAATAGTGGTGCCATCTTCCAAGCTAAGGAGCCTAAGTCTAGCAACAAGTCTAGACATGTACAACGAAAAGCTCATCTAATTCGAGATTATGTGGAGCAAAAGGAAGTAGTGATAGAAAAGATTGCTACAGATGATAACATAGCAGATCCTCTCACTAAACCATTACGACAAGATAAGCATGAAGGGCACGTTAATTCCATGGGAATTAAACGTGTTCCTAAGTTGTAGTACTCTTTTATGGATTAGATTCATTTTCTTTTGTACTCTATACAACATCATCGTTTTGATATTTATATATTTTGTTTTTCATGTGGAATTGTACGACAATTTTGAACACCACAAAGTGAACTGAACAAACATTATATTTCTAGTCCTTAATTGCCCACATGAGCTGATAACTCTGGCAATTATTTTGTGACGTTGGTTGATGATGGGTTCAACAAGCCATAAGTCAAACGGTTGACTGACCAATCACAGAGGCGAGTTATACGGATATCTCGTAGGACACAATTGTGACATCGACGTGGAGTCCTAAATGTTTTATAACATTCGGTGCCCGGTACTTCCTGATCGGCTTTAGTTGTTACAACTTCAGAAGCATTATTAGGTACCTGATCTTTCTGAATCTCGTTGACCGATACTTCCTTCTCATGTATTGCCAAGGTAGTAGCGGCCTCTTCACCAATCTGTTGTACCTTATTATTACCCCCTTTAGAAATGACATCCTCCATCATCTTCACTTCTTCTTCGGAAAGCTTACCTCCAAAGATTCAACTTTAGTAGTACGGATGCCATTAATCAAGTCGCTTGCCAAGAATGTAATGTGTCAACAATTTTTATCCCAACAATAACATGTGAATTGAACTTAAATGAAAATAATAGAATAAATGTTACCATGTCGGCGTTTCGAGACTTAGTCTTCCTTTTCTTCTTTATCTGGGCGTTTTCCCATAATATTTCGTTACTCAACCTCGTAACGGACGCCCCTCAAACGACCTGGATGTTCGGGTCGGCCGATCGCTCTAGCAAGAACGTCATTACGACCATTGGGAGTGAATTTCCCTTCTTCTACCTCTTTCAATACGTTATCCTATAATATATTAAATAAACTTCAAATTATATTTGTGACTAAAATAATAAAGTTAGTAATGAACTCGTCTTAATAAAATAATGCTTACTATGTTGGCCAAAACTTCCTCATCGTATTTGTCACGCGACGAATAGGGATCCTTTAGGCGTGTGCCCATGTTTATAAGTTACATGCCGATCCACCTCTTTCACTCCCTTTGCCACCTACACATTAACATGGTAACATTTATACACGTAAATGTGTATCAATGCAAGTCCAAGTGTGATTAAAAAAATAAAGTCTCACATGGCAATAATGCATGCTACTTACGAGGTCCTCTTCTATCTTTCTCAGAACCGCCTCGAGAACCATAGAATTTCCCCTTCTTGCATGAAATGTTAGCACGATTTCTTTTGCTAACGGCCTTCAAATAATTATATAAAAGCGCAAGTAGATGAGATAATAAAAAGATTATATAAAGGACTCATTAATTAAAAAATGATAGGTAAATCGTTAAAAGGCGAGGATATTTAACCCAAACTTCTCGTAGTTCTCATCTTTTTGAAAAGATCCCATTCTTCCTGCTTGATGGTGGGACACTTGTTTTCCGGTGGGCTCTTACGCATCTCCCCGTTGCCTTGTCCACATACAACCAATCCCTAGCAATGCCACACTTCCACCGCCCGTGGACATCACCGCCTTATGCATTAAATACTCATCATGACTTTCATCGGGTATAATAAATCCTTCCTTTATACGAGCCAAGTATAACTCCGCCAATTTTGGATTCAAACTTTTAACATCCTCTAAATGGATAGGCACAAACTGTCTTGTGCAAGCACCAATCCAACTGGAGAAAAGACCCGCATTTGGACCAAAGAGGGAAACCCTTCTCACTCCATGTTATTTCGAACTACTTTAGCGGCTATAGCTGCAAGGACTCTCTTGCACTTCGTAGCACCCCTCTCACCAGGCTTATTATCACCAGGCTCATTATTCTTTTGACTTCTTTTACGTTTTTCACCCATGATAATCCTAAAACCCAAATATGAATGATATATGAAATGAACAACTTAACAACGTACATGCAGAGTATTATCTAAAACCCTAAACCCTAATAGGAATGAAAATTTAAAACAACACATTGAGCTTCTAAAATCCTAAACCCTGATAAGAGGAGTAAAGTAGATGATGCGGGATGATAAAGATAACAAAGAAAACGAAAAACAAACAGATGCATGAAAAAAGAAACAAGATGATCGTCTTAAAACCCTAATGACGAAACACAAAATTAAAGTGAACATACCTGTTGATGATGATGATAAAGAGAACGAGCAGGATGATAAGGGAAGGCAACGGAATCTGGGCTTCGGAAACTGGGCGACGGCCGGCGACGAGAATGTAAAAAGCGAGGAAGAGAGAAGAATTAACACAGGATACCAACGGTTGGAGTAATAATGTTGCGTGTGTTTGTGTATGGCATGCTGGATGGGTTTCTATATTAGTTTTTTATTAAGACAAACTATTGACAACGGGTGCTCAAAACAAAACCGTTGTTGTATGTTAATAACAACGGGTCAATAAACGTCAACCGTTGTCAAAAGTTTTTTACAACGGGTAAAATATACCCGTTGTAATATATGTTCACCAAATTTGCGCCAAAATGAAATATGTCAAAAAAATAATTGACAACGGGTAGAGGTACTACACCGTTGTTGAAAGTATTAACAACGGGTAATTTAAATATAACCGTTGTTATTGTTGAACCTCTTTTTTTTTTTTAAAAATTATCAGTAATTCCATTACAGTCCAAACCTGTAACAATACATACTGCAACATTATTCAGCGATTTCAACACCAGCATCCACATCTAATAATAAGATCAAGAAAATAAGACAACTTACACCAGCATGCATGCATACTGTACATGTCCTGATGAACTATCTCAGGATCGGGGACATTTCTTGGATGTCATAGTTTCTTCGTTAACCCAAATACCTTCACCATGGTCATCACGCATATAGATGCTTTCAGTGTCCTCATGATCAGTGTCAACATCGTCGAAATAAGATACAGTGGTAGACTGATCCATTCCCTCAAAAACGACATCCTGATCATCATCATCATTATCGGATGGACTACTCCTTCTTTTCCTTATAGACAGTACAACATACCACTTCTTATCCATAGGATCGGTGACATAGAACACTTGTTTAGCTTGGGATGCCATTATGAAAGGATCATCCTTATTATTGCCAACCTTACCCAGATTGACCAACGTAAATCCCATCTTATCCTTTCGGACACAATGGATGTTGTTATCAACCCAGTTACATCGAAACAAAGGCATTGTGAAATCAATGTAATCTAGTACCAATATTTCTTGAATAACACCATAATAAAGGCATTTTCCCCAAATAGGCTTTTTATCTTTTGAAGTAGCAAAGTGCATTGCCTCAAATTCAGAACTCACACCACTATTTTGCATTGTGCTCACCTCATCTTGCTCGCGGGTGTAAAAAGTATATCCATTAATGGCAAAACTGTTGTAAAAGGTGACCCTGGCATTTGGACCTAAACCAAGACGTAGTAACCTAGGAGAGATGTCATCACCAGTTTGATCAAGACACACTAAGACAATATTCCTAAACCACTCTTGAAACGTCTTCGTATGCTCGTTCGCAATCCACTTCTCGGTCTTGTTTTGGTGATCGTATTTGAGCTCATCTTTGTGTTGTTGAATATAAGGTTGCACCTCATCTTCGTTGTTTAGCACATACATGTGTGCTAAATGCAACATTTCACGTGTCACAATTTTATCAACCCGGCCCCTAATACCTTTTCCGGTCATCCAGTCACTATGTCGATTCTTAGGAACGCCAATCAACTCCTTAGGGGAGAGATGAGCGTAACAATATGAAAGAGCTTCGTCTAAAATAGCGCGTTCAGCAATACAACCTTCCGGACGATACCGATTAGATGTATAGTCCTTGTAGACTTTCATCAATCTTTCGAAAGGATACTGGTATCTCAAGTACACGGGCCCAAGGTACAAAATCTCCCTAACCAAGTGAATGGTCAGATGAATCATGATAGTGAAGAAAGAGGGTGGAAAATACATTTCCAACTGACAAAGAGAGGTTACAACGAGGTCCTGCAATGAATCCGCGTCATCGGGATCGATGACTTTCTCGCATATGGACTGGAAGAAGAGACAGAATCTAGTTATAGCATATCTTACCTTTTCAGGTAAAATGGAACGAATAGCCACAGGTAGTAATTGTTGCATCAAAGTGTGACAATCATGTGACTTTAACCCGGTGAGTTTTAGGTCTTGCATCGACACTAGGCTTTTGATGTTCGACGAATAACCATGTGGCACTTTAATTCCATTCAAGCATGCACAGAACTCTTTTCTCTCATTCCGTGAAAGGGTAAAAGCTGCTGGCGGTAAAAATGTACGATTACCTCTCTTCTGTGGTGCCAACTCTAGCCTAATACCCATCATTTTCATATCTTCCCTAGCTGCGGCGTTATCCTTTGTTTTACCAGGAACATTCAGAAGGGTATTGATAATATTATCACAGACATTTTTCTCAATGTGCATGAAATCGAGGCAATGCCTGACCTCCAGGTCAGGCCAATATGGAAGTTTATCAAAAAATATGGATCTTTTCTTATACCCACGAGTAGACAATTTAGAGCCGCTCTTCTTCCCATAATCTATCTCAATATGCTTTACTTTCTGATAAACTTCATGCCCACTCAAAATTCTAGGAGGTTGACGAAGTTCTTGTCTTCCATTGAATGCTTTCTGCATCTTGCGATAACAATGGTCATGAGACAAGAACCTCCTATTTCCCATATACACATACTTACGAGAAGACTTCAAGTATTCAGACTCGATATCCTCCCCACACAATGGACAAGCCTCTTTCCCATGAACTGTGTGCCCAGAAAGGTCGCCATAAGTCGGATAGTCAGTTATTGTACACAATAACATCGCTCTCAAATTGAAAGTTTCGTTCTTATATGCATCAAATACTTCTATCCCACTATCCCACAACAATCGCAAATCATCTAGAAGAGGTTCCAAATATACATCTATATCATTTCCAGGTTGTTTAGGGCCGGAAATTAACAACGACAACATCAAATACTTTCTTTTCATGCACACATATGGAGGTAAGTTATAAATAGCCAACACTACTGCCAAGTACTATGTTGGCTACTCATGTTTCCGTGTGGGTTCATTCCATCAGTGGACAGCGCTAGACGTAAGTTTCTAGGTTCATTGCCGAACTCGGGATACTTAGCGTCGAACGATTTCCATTGCTTACCATCTGCCGGGTGTCTTAGCTTTCTATCATTTATTCTTCCTGTTTCATGCCAAGTTAACATTTTTGCATCATCGGGATTCGCATAAATCCTTATGACTCTTGGTATCAATGGAAAATACCACAACACCTTAGCCGGGATCCCTTCCTTATCCTTATAACGCCACTCCAAACATTTAGGGCAATTGGTTAAGTTTTGATATAATTTCCGATACAATATGCAATCATTTGGACATGCATGTATTTTCTCATATTTCATACCCACTCCTCTTATTAGTTTTTTCGCCTCATATGTCTTAACAGGTAGAACATTACCATCAGGAAGCAACTCCTTTATCAAGGCTAAAAAACTAGTGAAACACGTGTCACTCACCCCATTTGCCCCCTTGATATTATACAACTTCACCACAAATTTACATTTTTGTGAACTTACAACCAGGATAAAGAGGTGCTTCAGACTCACACAACTTCTCATACATGTTGTTAAGGTCATCCCAATTACTAGTGTCATCACCTACATCTTCAAAAGCAATGGACTCATCATCATTCTCTTCATTATCTATAGACCCAACATTCAACTTCTCTACTTCCAACTCTTCCAACTCAAAAAACTCGGCAAACTCCGGATCATCAGTTAGCCTTTCGTGTACCTTAACATCATCTTCTTCAGAGTTATTCTCTTCCTCTAATGATTCCCCATGAAAAATCCAAAGTGTATAGGATCGACTAAATCTCCACTTTTCTAGGTGTATTTTAACGTCCGGAAAAGCCATATAGCTAATATTACCACATCTTTCACAAGGACATGCAATACTAGAAGAACCTTTCAAATTGTTCGAAACGAATTCATAAAATTCAGCTAAACCATCCTTGTAGGTGCGGTCACTCATATTTGCATCAACCATCCAAGTTCGAGTCATTATTCTACATTCGTAATAATAGGCAACTAATTCAGAAAATACAATAATAGGCAAACAAATAAACGAAATTCAGGAAAGCAATTAAGCTAAATTATCAACAAATTAGATAATAACCCAAAAAATCCTATATCTAGTTATAATAAGTGTTGCTAAGAAACATATATATACCTGATTGATAAACACGCGCGATGAGGGAGAGAAGACGTGACAACAGTGACGGAGATGAAGACAGAGAGACGATCAGGGAGGAATGGAGGATGATATAGTAGCAGTATTAGCTTGTGTTTTTGTTTGTAGCGTATAGCAGAATAAAGCAATATGTTGTTCTTAAGATTTTCATAATATTAATAACAACGGTTATTGAGTCTACAACCGTTGTTAAAACGTATTAAAAACGGGTTCTAATATAACCGTTGTGATTACTTTTCACTAATTTGGCGCCAAACCATTAACAACGGTTAAAATTTAACCGTTGTTATTAGTTTTTTCATTAACAACGGTTGTTTAAGTATGACCCGTTGTTAAAACCAATAACAACGGTTAACAACACAGAACCGTTGTAATTAAGTTTGGTAAAATTCGCGGAATCAATTCTACAACGTGTTTTGATGATTTTCGTGAATAAGCGTTGTTAAAGGGCCGTTGTGGTTGCCTGTATTTGTAGTAGTGAATGTGCATTCCTTATAAACTACCTTGTCACTAATGCAGCTAAAAGATTAAGTGACTAAGATGGGTAGACATATGATTCGCAAGGGGGATGCCATGTGCGATTTGACGGTTGAGCCAGAGTTTTATGATAATTTAATACAGAAGCAATTGCTTTATCCTAAAATTCAAGAATGGAAAGGAAGGATATGTAACAACAATATGTCACGGTTTTCGATTCATGTGGATGAGAGTGTTCAGTATGATGGTAGATGGTGCGTTCCTGGTGATGCGGAGATGAGAAAGGTGATCATGACTGAGGCTTATTGCACACTTATTTAGTGCATCCGAGTGGTGACAAATTGTACAAAGATTTGAAAAAGACTTTTTGGTGGCCCGGGATGAAGAAAGATGTCGCTGAGTTTGTGGCTAGATGTTTGAATTATCCGAGGGTCAAGGGTGACCAGCAAAGACCGCATGGTAAGGTTCAGTCACTTGAGGCACCAGAGTGGAAATGGGTGTCTATTTCGATGGATTTCATTATGGGTTTACCGAGAACTCAACAGGATAACAATATGATTTCGGTGATTGTGGATCGAATGACCAAGTAAGCTCATTTTATTCCAATGAAAGATACATGGAGCTGTAGACATGGCCACCTGCGACGCCCAGCCGATCTGTGGGACACAGCATCAGTCTTTTTGAAAGCCACGCTCGGTGGCGTAAAAATGCTTTCGACCAATTCATTTTAGATCGGTCGGTTTCGTCTCGACAAGGGTCTCGAAACGATGCAAGATATGTTCAGATTCGCCACCAAGCATTTGTGGGATGCTTGGAACCCATTCGAATCGACTTTATACCTAGGTCAACCAAGGCAAAAAGCGGTGTTTGACATAGGTACAAAAGATAAGGAATCGTCCCTCTTTAGCATCCTATCTCTAGAATGACTCTCGTACGCCCTGGATAAGGTCGTCCACTATCCAAAATTTCTGAGTAAGAGGTGAAGGTACATATTGGGAAGCCCTTTAATCGGACACCCTATCCCGCCCACGGTAGCGGCCTCTACTGATCGATCTTGGTTGGTTAAATGCAAAAGTTGATAAAACGGATAAATGCATGAATGCACATCCACAAGTTTGAGCCTAAGATGTGAGCTTTCTAAGTCGGTTGTTTAATCCAAGTATCAAGTATTTGACGTGGAGTTGGATTTAATGTTGATTTGCATGCAAGACGGAAATTAAACATCCATTTACCGAGTTTGGTTTATGGTGCATAACGTGATCCATTTGTCTTAGTAAGGCGTTTTGAAAATATAATGTAAAATGGGCAGATTCGTCATCTGATCTGTCCTGTATTCGAGTTAACCGAAGTCGGGATCATCCTAGACAAGTGCTGGAAGGAAACAGGGTCTGCATCAGGCAGCCTATATAGGTGCGAGCCATCAGGCGATGCAAACAAGCCTGTCCTGGTTTGAAAATTGGAAAATGAGTGGCATGTTTAGGCGCGGGTCAATAGGCGATTGAAGGGACGTCTTCTGACCATTAAAAGGGATTGTAAAATGGATTGAAAAGAGGGTGTTTGAACCCGTCTTGATTTGAAAAGGTCGTTTAGACCGCTTTTGTGTTGATGTGAAGAACGGGACTTGAATAATCGTCATTGTATTGACAATATTCGATGTCGGGTTCGGTTTTCCAAGCTTGACATTAATAGTTTGGAAAATGATTATGAACTAGTTGTTTTTAGTTCATTTGTTTATAATTAGTCAATGTTTATCATCGTACTCGGGTTAAAATCCGACATGGTATGTAGAACCAAGGATGATTTTGTGTTTATGACTAATGCATTTGTCTTGAAAATGTAAAGAAATGAAAAGGTTTAAAATGCCTTTTAAAATGTAATTAACCAAATATTATCACTGAAACATGGATTAAACTGTCATGGTATTAGGAACCAAGGGTGAAAAATGTTTTATGGTTAAAAATTTGTCATAAAAATGATTTGAGATATTTGAAATGGTAAAAACCGATTACAAATAAGAAATGAAAATAAAGGGGAAGAAGAGACCAAACACGGTTGATTAAGGCCTGAGAGGGGCTTTAGGCGCGAGCCTGTATGCATGTTTTAGCATGTTATAGTTATAAAACAAATGAAAAACATGATAGAAGAGGATTTTTACACCCTCATACTTACATGCTAGGCTTGAGACGAGAAATAGACGAAAGTGTATCAACTAGTTTGGTCGGAAAACTCGGTTTGAAAACCGTTTTAGCAATGTAAAAAGAGTGTTTTAAGTTTAGTGATGGCGTAGTTGGTTGAGATGGTCGGTCAAGTGATTTAATGGACGATGACGATACCAAACAATGTGTAAGGCTTGTGTTTTCAATCGGTAGGTCGAAAACACGTGTCGGTTTGTGACTTGAGAAGTCGAGTCTAGAATTTTAAGGGAGAAATAAGGGGGAACACACTCGCGTAAGGTGTTATTGTGTGTGAAGGTGGGTATTTATAGAGAAATGGGTGGTTGTGTGCGTTTTGAGCGACGTTGCCGCATGGGTTGCTCGAAGAGGCGCGAGACAATTCGCGGGTCTTCGAGGTGTCTTGTCACTATCACGCAATTGAAATCATGATTTGTTCTATCCTATGTTTTGGATGACATGATTTGCACTTGACCATGAAGCATTCCGGGAATACTTAACATGGAAGTCTTGAAAAGCTTTGTTTTTTGTGTTTGACTCGATTTGACTCGTTGTTGGAGTCAGGATTTGAATTTTGAGTCGGTTTTTGGTCCGGTGTCGGTTTTGACTCTAGTTAGTGTCACTGCGACCCCGACGTCATGCATTAAAAACTCCACGTACTTTTGAAAAGTTTTGTTTTCGAAATCGTTTAACGTTTTTCGTCGAATAGTTGTACAAAAACTGTCGATTAAACGCTGCGATTCCTAAGCATGTTGTAGTCCGATAATTATAGGGTGTTTGTTGGAGACTCGAAAGATACTAGGTATCTATAGAGCCCGTACTTTGACTGAGGCTTGGACAGGGTAAAAGACAAAGTATAGCCCCCAGGTCAATCGAAGATTACAACCCGGAGACCGAAGCGACGTCGAGGCGGCTCGAAAGAGTTTGGGCCAAGGACCTGCCGTCGGGAAGGGCATTGCCAAGGAATCTCGGGGATACGAGTTAAGGACCTTTCGTCGGGAACAGTTTAGAGTCTGTTGACTGTCCCTGCGGGTCGTTTAAAGTCCGTTAGAATACGTATAAAGGCTCGCTAGCCATAAGAAGGAGTCATACCTGAGGCATCTTCGGGATATGTCCTTGAGTCGTTTCTTTTTTGCAGGTAAAGGCTCGCCAGCCTTATTGCGGATATGGAGGGGCTCGCCAGCCGCTTGCAGATATGAAGGGACTGGCCAGCCGCGTTGCGGATATGAAGGGGCTCACCAGCCGCGTGCGGACATGAAGGGGCTCGCCAGCCGCGTGCGGACATGAAGGGGCTCGCCAGCCGCATTGCGGATATGAAGAGCCTCGCCAGCTGCGTTACGGATATGAAGGGGCTCGCCAGCCGCATTACAAACATGAAGGGGCCCGCCTGCCGCGTTGCGTACATGAAGGGGCTCGCCAGCCGCGTTGCGGACATGAAGAGGCTCGCCAGCCGCGTTGCGGACAGAAGGGGCTCGCCAGCCGCGTTGCGAATATGAAGGGGCTCGCCAGCCGCGTCTAATGTGCGTTGTGAGGCTCGCAAGCCATGTTGAGTGTGTTGCGTTTTGAGGCTCGCCAGCCATATTGAATGTATTGCGTTTTGAGGCTCGCCAACCATGTTGAATATCGACTCATCGACTGTGGGAAATAGCCGTGTTGGATGGGCCTATTTCGAGAAGTTGTTCGAATTAGTAGGCTCCGCGAGGAAGCCTCTGATATCCTACTGGGGGAATCTCGGTGTTTATATTGGATGTTCGCATTGCCGGAAAGGGATAGGTATGCGAGCCTGGCTCTCGTGGTTAGCGGTGATTTTGAATCTCAAAGAGAGGTAACGGTTTTTATTGCCATTTGTTGGAAGCTCGTCGAAAAGGGCAGATGTGTATTCTGCCATTTGATGTGAGTTTGGGGATATCGGTTTTAATTTTATCTTCCCATGATTTGAAATTTGTGAAGGGTAGTGAATTTCACTATCCTGTTTGAAGGTGTGACAATTTTTAATGCCGTTGTCGAAAAGTTTGTGAAAATAGCGAATTTGAATTCCACTACTTTGTTTTTGTTTTTTAGAGACGACGGTTTTTAATTCCGTCGTTGAAAATTTTGTGAAAATAGCGAATTTGAATCTCACTATTTTGTTTTTGTATTTGAAAGATGACGATTTTTAATTCCGTCGTTGAAATTTTGTGAGAATAGCGAATTTGAATTTCGCTACACGTTTTTGTTTTTTGAAAGGTGACGGTTTTTAATGCCGTCGTTGAAATTTGTGAAAATAGCGAATTTGAATTTCACTATTTTGTCTTTTGTATTTGAAAAATGACGGTTTTTAATTCCATCGTTGAAATTTTGTGAACTTGTGTGGGGAACTGGGCCAAAGCCCAAAATTCCGCTGAATGCGTAGGGGACGCCTCAATGAGGCGCGGGTAGTTGTGCGAAGGAAGGGAGCATCCCTTTTTTTCTGTTAAAAGACGCGAGAATGGAAAGCTCCCCATTCTCTTCATCTTCCTCGACATAAACACAAAAAACCCGAAAAAGACGCCATTTTCGACCTCGTTTCTTGCTTGTTTTCGTCCCCGTATCATCATGTCATCTCAAGGTATGTAAATCCTCTTGAATCCATTTGAATTTGTTTGTCTTTTCGTTAATTGAATTTGGGTGAAACCCTAACCTTTCGAAAATCGATTTGGGCGTTTTTGTTTAGACCATTTTCGAGTGAAATTGATGATTGCATTAGGTTAGAAACCTGTTTAGGAGTATAGGGGTGCTTTTAGTTTGCATTTTGGTCCCCGTTCCCGCCTCCTAGGCTCGAAAAACGTGAATGAGACGAGGATACAGTCTTATTTCACAATGCCAAGTTTGTTACATTGTAGTTGGGGAAGACCGTGTTTGCCATATTGAACCTTCATTGGGTGTTGTGGGCAAAATTTTGAGTTTTTGCCTTTTGCGACGGTCTTATGTCTGATGAAATAAGCGTTGTTTTGGTAATTTTCTACCGAATTAGTCTAAGCAAGGTCAATGCGGTCTTACTTGTTGTACGTTGATTGAGTGTTTATGTTAATGCTAAATAAAGAAATTAAAGATGTAAATAAAGGTTACAATAAGAGATTTAGTGACGCGGAAAACCTAATGTTGAAAACGATCGCGGGAAGGGACGGTACCCTTCCAGTGAGTGCACTAGCTTTTAATATGAGAATTAGTACAAAGGGGACGGCTTGATGATCTAGCTAGTAAAATGCGTTATATTTGTATGATAGTTCTTGAATGAATATTTTTCCTTGTCTCCTTCGCTATTTATAGGGTAGGTACCCTAGTTGTCTTCTACTCCTGTTATGGGAAGTAATACTAGTCCTACCACGCTTCTTTTCATAAACACCTCCTTATACCCTATTCTCCCTGATCTCCCTGAAATATCCGTAAATTCTTCCTGATGATTCCACAGCGCGCGGGCTTCTTCTATTCGTGGGCTTTTTGTAACTTCTAAGCTTCCTCGGCTTAATTTGCCAAACGAGACCAGATGGGCTTGTTTCCTATTAGGTCAATATACAGATTTTGGCCCAAACAGTTTGCCCCTAATTCCTTGTGAGATACGTCTCGAAGCGTCGAATAAGGAATTACTGATTTTTAAATCCTGCGCTGTCTTTCGCACATCTTCCCAAGCACTCATCATTGCCCCTAGTCTTTCTCCTCATTTATCGCGCCCTACTCCCTCTCTTCTTCTTTATAACACCAACCACCCCACCTTCCTTTCTCATTTATTTCAAAATTTTAAAACCCCACTTCTTCTCTAAAACCCTTCCTCTCCCCTTTGCTTTCTCGCCAAATTCCGCCGTTTTCATCGCCGTTCCGTTTTTCCAGGTACTTCTCTTTTCTTGTAATCTTTCTTCAACCCTTTTCCCTTTCCTTCTTCGAACATGGGTAAAGCTCGTCACTCCACCTCGACTTCTATCTCCGACCAACCAAAACCCAGATCCCACATTTCCTCCTCGCAACCTTTTCGTCCACCCTCATGACTGCAATTCCTCCCTGACCACCACCGACATCCCCTTAATCAAAGAGTTGATGGGTCTTGGCGATGGGGTCGACATCGTCATCCCGGAGCATGGCCAAAAAGATGACGCCATCCATGCAGGATGGGTTTGCCTCTACCTTTACCCCTTCAGATATGGTCTTCGATTCCCTTCCCCAAACTCATGCAAGATTTCCTTCGAACCAAAATTTTGCCATGGCCCAAATTTCAGCCAACATCTGGAGGGTTCTCCTCTACTCCCTGTCAGCCAGCCAAAACACCAGCAGCACCATCTCCCTGGGTGAGCTGGCTCACATGTATGAGATCCGGTACTTGGGAAGGGGCCAGTTTTCCTTCCGCGGCCGTGGTGAGACTCCCTTCAGGCATGTGTCAAAGTCAAGGGATGAGAAGTAGTTTGAAGAATTCTTCTACTTGAGGAAGGCCTCCATTCAGCCACCTCCCGAATATATTTTCAAAGACTGGATCATAACCTCGAGTAAGTAGCTCTCCTGGCGCCTGCTTTGCTTCTCCAATGCTTACTGGCTTACTTTTTTCTTCTGTGCAGGCCCCTGCAACCTAACTCGTCTAGGTGACCCGACATCTGCCCGCAAAAAATTGTTTTGCATCACCCTGCCTGAGAGAAAGTTTCTTGACCTGCTACCTAGTTTCTCGCCTGCCTCCTCTTCCAACCCTTAATAATCAGCTCACAGCAAGTCTTCTGGTACGTCGCCTTATGCTAACTATTTTATCTAGACGTCTCTGATGCCTGACATCTTGTTGTGTTATCTAGTAACTCGTGACACCTGACGTCTAGCTGATTGCAGGTTCTAAAGTCGACCCTCTGGAGGCCATCCTTCAGAGTCCTAAGAGAAAGAGAGCCGCTGGGAGTCCTGATGTGGCTTCTGCGTCCAAGAGGAGTTCCCCTGTTGCCTTCTTTCAGTATCCTCCCACCCATTCTAGCGTTGTTCGTCTTGAGCCTCTGGAAGTCAGTCCACTGTCTCGTCATCCTCCTACCCCGCCGGCTAGTCCTGCTGCTGCTGCTGCCAGTGGTGGTATCATAGCCCACTTCCCTGATGGTTTTGGGGATATAGATAAGGTGCAAACTGGCCTGAGATCGACCAAATCGCCTTCCCCTCTTTGGTTGAAGCTTTCTCAGAATTCTCCCCAGAAGAGATGGCTGAGAATGATGTACAAATGCTTTCATGGTGAGTATCCCCCTTCTGCTGCCTGTTCTGAATTATTTATACCGAATCTGCTAACTCTTCCTTTTTTACTTATAGGCCCTCCAGTCAGCTCTTTACAATAGAAAAATGTTCAACGTGGTGCAAAACACCAGCTGAGCTACTAATGCCAAAAACCAAGAGCTGTCTGGGACCATTGCTGACTTGGAGCAACAGCGCTCTGATCTGAGGGGACGTGTGGTGGAGCTGAAGGCTGAACTTGCTGGCGCGAAGAAGAAGTTGAAGGAGGGGGCTGACTAGTTGGCATGCACTCCAGAAGTGTGCAGTAATTTTGCTGACTCCCTTAAGCGCCCTGACAAAAAGATCAGCGAGCTGATCTCTCTCGCCACCAATATTGTCGCTTATGCTACCTGGCGAGGCAAGATCAGCGGGATGCGTGCTGCACTTGACGAGCCTCTAACCTTGCAGTCTATAGAGGAGGAAGAGAGGCAGCTGGAGACCCTTTATCCTGTTCAGCCTGACTTGAGCGTGCTGATGCCCGAGGTTGGCGAGGTGAACTCTCCTGCGCTAATGGAGCAGACAGTTGCTGAGGAAGCTGGTTCCTTTTAGGAGGCTACCATTGCTGACGAAGCTTGAGAAGCTGCTGGTGCTGAGGGCGTGCAACCTGGTCCTGTACTTGAAATGGGAAGTCAGCAGTGGAAGGCAGAAGAGGTGCTAGAAAGAGAGGTCATTGATCTGGCCTCAAGTTAAAAGTTTTTATTTTCAAACTTTCTTTGAATGGTGATCTGACCCAGTATGGGCAGACTTGTAAGAATTTTTAATCATTTTGTTTTGTGTTTTTCTGTCGTGGTGACGGTTGATTGAACTTAAGGCCGTGTTTGGCCATATTTTGAAATGTCCCTTGCCTAGTTTTGGCAAGTTTTATTTTCGTCATAACTTGTGTTTTTTTCATACACTTAGCTTAGGAACCTGCCATGTCAGCCTACTGGCTGATTTAGGCTAGTCGTGTCAGCCTGAAAAGGCTGAATTAGACTCAGCTATCAACCGTGTCAGTCCAATGACTAATTTAGGCATATGCCGCATTTTGGGTGAAGTGGCCGTGTCAACCTATGAGGCTGATTTACACTAGCCGTGTCAGCCTGAAAAGACTGATTTAGACTCAGCTAGCTGCCGTGTCAGTCTAATGACTGATTTAGGCTTATGCCGCATTCTGACTACTTAACCTTGTTCATGACGCAAGGTGTGTTCATTATGTTTAAAGCCAACGGGGGCGTACCTTAGACAAGTTTATCGTCATTCTAGGACCAATGGAACGTTGCAGGATTCTGGTAGCTCAAAGATCCCTGCCCTCCATATGTTTGTGCATGCATGCTGGGGCCCTGATTGATTGCGTCGAGTACTTGGTATTAAGAGCTACGTTTGGGGGTGGTATCCAGGGTAGCTGGACGAGCTTTAAGCTGTCAGCCAGGCTCCCTTTCGTATGTTCCACAAGCCGCCTGATGAGGGTGCTCCTACTGGAAAATTTAGGTTAGGCATGTTGGAGTGTCATATGCCTTGTCACCCCGCGTTTGCAGTTGACAGTCCTGCTATGTAGATACCCAGTATCTGCTGAGACTCCAACAAACACCCGATGATTATCGTACTATAACATGCTTTGAAATCGCGGCGTTTGATCGACAGTTTGTGTACAACCTTACGTCGGAAAACTTAAAACGATTTCAAAAATAAAACATTTCAAAACTTTTCAAAAGTACCTGGAGTGTTTAATGCACGACGACGGGGTCGCAATGACAGTAACTAGTGTCAAAACCGACACCGGACCAAAAACCGACTCAAAAATTCAAATCTCGACTCCATCAATGAGTCAAACCGAGTCAACCACAAAAAACAAACCATTCAAAGCCTTCTATACTAAGATTTCTCGGATTCATGAATGGTCAAGTACCAAACATGTGACTACAAATCTTAGGATAGAACAAATCATGATTGCATTTGTGTGAAAGTGACAGGACAACTAAAAGACCCGCGACGTGGCTCGGGCCTCTTTGAGGAGCCCAGGTGGCCACGTCGCTCAAAACTCACACAACCACTTATTTTCCTATAAATACCCCTCAAATGCCCCCATTTAAGAACTTACGCGAGTGTCTGCCCCCTCTTTTCTCCCTTAAAATTCTCGACTCGACTTCCTAAGTCACAATCCAACGCGTATTTACGACCAACCGATCGTAAATACAAGCCTTAGACATTGTTTGGTACCGTCATCGTGCATTAAATCACTTGACCGACCACTTCGACCACTACACCATCACTAATCTTAATAAAACACTCTTTTTACTTACTAAAACGATTTTAAACCGAGTCTTTTCCGACCAAACGAGTTGTTACACTTACGTCGGTTTCTCGCCATAACCAATCATGTAAGTATGAGGGTGTAAAAATCCTTCTTTTATCATGTCTTTACTTATTTCATGACTATAACATGCTAAATCATGCATAACACGATCTTAAACATAGGGTAGACGAGCCAAAACTGACTTTTGGCCTGAGACAGAAGCCGTTGTTCTACACAGAGGCTCGCGCCTCAATGGGGTGTCCGGGTCAGACTCAACAGTGTTTGTTCTCGTCTTTCCTCATTAATCCATTTTCATATTTGTCATCGGTTTTTACCATTTCAAATATTTTCAAACCTCTTTTATTTTATTTGCTTTTACAAGTTTTTAACCATAAAACATTATTCACCCTTGGTTCCTAATACCATGACGGTTTAATCCGTGTTTCAGACATAATATTTGGTTAATTACATTTAAAAGGTATTTTAAAGCCTTTTATTTCATTTCTTTACATTTTGGGAGGTATTTTAAAGCCTTTCATCATTTCTTTACATTTTGTATTAGTCACCAACATAAAGTCATCCTTGGTTCTACATACCATGCCGGATTTTAACTCGGGTACGATGATGAGTAACGACTAATTATATTCAAATGAACTTAAAATAATTAGTTCATATTCAATTTCAAAACTATTCATGTCAAGCTTATAAAGTCGAACACGACATCGAATATCATCAAAACAATGATGATTATTCAAGTCTCGTTCCTCAAATAAACACAAATACGGTCTAAACGACCCTTTCAAACCAAAACGGGTTCAAATACCCATTTTTCAACACGTTTTTTTCAAATAGTCAGAATGTGTCTTAAACCGTTGACTGACTCGCGCCTAAAAAATGCCATTTCTTTCCTATTTTCAAAACCAGGGGAGACCCCCTTGCATCGCCAACAGGCTCGCACCTCATGTGGTCGCCTGGTGCAGGGTTTGTTCCCTTTCCAGCATTAGTTAAGGACGATCCCAACTCCGGCTAACCCGGATATAGGACGGATCAGACGACTAACTTGCTCATTCAAAAATTGCATTTTCAAAATGCCTTACTAAGACAAATGGATCACGTTATGCAACATAAACCTAATTCGGTAAATGGATGTTTAATTTCCGTCTTGCATGCGAATCAATCATAAATCCAACCCGACATCTTATACTTGATACATGGATTAAATCAACCGACTTAGAAAGCTCTCAAATGTTAGGTTTAAACTATTGGATGCGCATTCATGCATTTAAACCGTTTTATCAACTTTTGCGTTCAACCAACCAAGATCGATCAGTAGAGGCCGCTACCGCAGGCGGGATTGGGTGTCTGATTAAAGGGCTTCCTAATACGTAGCTTTACCTCTTACTCAGAAACTTTGGATAGTGGACGACCTTATCCAGGGCGTACGAGAGTCATTCTAGAGATAGGATGCTAAAGAGGGACGATTCCTTATCTTTAGTACCTATGTCAAACACTGCTTTGTGCTTCGTTTGACCGAGGTATAAAGTGGATTCGAACGGGTTCCAAGCATCCCACAAATGCTTGGTGGCGACTCCGAACATCTCTAATCGTTTCGAGACCCTTACAGAGACGAAACCGACCGATCTAAAACGATCCGGTCGAAAACATCTTTACGCCACAGAGCGTTGCTTTCAAAAAACCGCTGCCATTGTCCACAGATCGGCTGGGCATACGCAGGTGGCTACGTCCACAGATTGGCGACTCCGCTGGGGAAACCTAGGACACTTACGTCTTTGTAATCCCTAGATGGTGAGACTCGAACGAGGTCTTGGTTGGAATGCATTAATTGATATTACGGTCACGGTCGAGTTCCTTGTTCGGGCCCATAACCTAACCCTTTTCGACCAATTGGCTCGTCTCGTCGGCGTGAGTTTTCTCATCCCCATATTTCGAATCCCGATTGAGTCAAGCATACCATTGACGTTACACATTTCTGTTTTGTCAAAGAGCTATCATCACCTTCGAGCACGAGGCTAGGCCACCCTCCTTACACATTTTGTTTGGATTGGTATCCCTCTCGAAAATCGAGGTTTGACTGCTTGGTGTGTAACCCACCCTTTTAAACCAAATCCCGTGTCAGCATTATGCATAATATAATGAAACTGTGAGTGCTTATGTGCTACTTGATCATAAGTCCTTCCGTGTCATTTTCAAACCTTCAAAAACACCTTTTGCGCCGTTATAATGGCCATTACAAACCTCGGTCTTTCGCCGACCGTTGCGCGCCTTTCTAGGCCGTCGTAATGACTATTTTCAAACATGGTTTCTTATAACCATTTCAACACGCCTTTCTATGCCGTCATAATGACGATTTTCGAACCCGGATTCTTATAACCATTTCAACACGCCTTTGTAGGCCGTCGTAATGACAATTTTCAAACCCGGTTTCTTATAACCATTTCAACACGCCTTTCTAGGCCGTCATTATGACGATTTTAAAACCCGGTTTTTATAACCATTTGAACACGCCTTTCTAGGCCGTCATAATGACGATTTTCAAAACCCGGTTTTTATAACCATTTTAACACGCCTTTCTAGGCCGTCATAATGACGATTTTCAAACTCGGTTTTTATAACCATTTCAACACGGCTTTCTAGGACGTCATAATGACGATTTTCGAACTCGGTTCTCTACAACCATTTCAAAATCACCTTTTTACGCTATTATAATCGCCGCGTCTAGACACGGACTTTAACCCGTTTCGCGCCGACAATGGCTCTTTCAAAACCCGAGAAAAGCACATACCCTTTTCTCGAGACACTTTCGAGATCCCGAGTACCATACACCGTCCCCGAGACCTCTTCAAACATATCAAACCCGATTTTCAAAACATACAATTTTGAATTTCAAAAAACCGTCTTGGGAAACAGTATATTGTTTTCCGAGCCGACTCAAACTCAAAACCGTCTTTGGCAAATAAACTTAAGACAACCCTTTCAACTGACCGACTTGCGGAGATCTCTATCTTCGGAATCCGTCCGCAAAGCAACAAATGAATGTTTTTGAAAATTTCTATTTTCGAAAACTTCAGTCAACCATTCCAATTCCGCCTCGTGTCTATCGAGTCGAAGCAAACGTACGTATGGGTCTTTACTTAAGAGTCGTCTCACCACGAGACTTGTCCAATGGCGTCACGCCGTTACATTGGACGCATGATAAAAGTCTGGTCAACACCATCACGTCATAAATCGAGTCAGCACCAAGGTACCACACACGGTCATCCTCTTCTTGTTGAGTTTGTTCTTTGTCTCATCCTTCGTGTTGTCCGCGTTCAATCTTTTAACCGTGTCGGATCGAGTTGTAATGTGGGCCATTTTTCTGCCTCAGAGCCATGGTCCCGTCTTCAATTTCGTCTTCCAACAGCAACAACAATGATAATAACAGAGATGTCACAACTGCCCAGCTAGCCAGCCTGCTCACCGCTCTTAAGGTTACCCCAGACCGTGTCGAGACCCATATCGACACCCTGGAAAACAAAGAAACTGGAGAACATAACACTTCACCTCTGACTGAAACTGAGAAGAGGCTAAAGCTCTTGGAAGTACAGCTCCTAGCCCGGGGTAACAATATCCATCTTGAGAACAACCGAAGGTTCGAACCTGTTGGGGATCAACTACCCGACAACTTTACCCTAACTGATGTGCCCAAGTTCAAAGGAGAGGAAGACCCACTCAATCATATCCGTGCCTTCAAAGACTACATGGACATAAAAGGGGTTAAACATGAACTTTTCACCCGGATCTTTCCATCATATTTGGAACCGATCCCTCGCCAATGGTACTATTCCCTTGATCCGAAGAACCTTACTACTTGGGATGAGGTCGCAGTTGAATTTGCCAAGCAAATTGCCGACAATGATGAAATCCACGCCAATACCCGTACTCTTGAGGTCCTAACCCAGAACGACAAGGAGGGATTCACCGAGTTCTTAACCCGTTGGAGGAGGGTAAGTATTCAGCTGGTCAGCAAGCCAAGCGAGTCGACCTTGGTGGAAAAGTTTGTCAACAATCTCCGCCCAGTGTATGCCAATCTACTGAGGTACCCGAACATTAAGACCTTCCAGGATCTGCAAATCCTTGGGACACGCATTGAAGATGACCTCCGAAAGGGTGTCCTACCCAAGACCACTGGAAGAGGCTACCAGGGATCCACCTCAACCATATCTCGCCCTTATGGCCAGACGAACAAGATCGATGAGGTCAACCTCGTTGAACCAACCACAAAGAGAGTTGCGCGCCCCCAAAGAGTGTTCACTAATATAGGGAAAACTTATGCAAGCGCCCTAAAGAGGCTCATGGACCAGGGGAAGTTACAACCAATCGGACCCACCCCGGATCCAACCGATGCTAAGAAATCCCGCTTTTGGAACCCTAACGCCTACTGTCAGTACCATCAAGGGAAAGGGCATGACACAGAAACCTTCTTCAAACTCAAACACATCATCCATGACATGATTGAGAAAGGGGAATTGCCTTTACCCCCGCCAACTAAGCCAAACAACAAAACAAACCCTTTGGGAATCCACGCCATATCCGACGATGAGCCGACCCTGGACTGCTCTCACCTCATCCTGCCAGTTGATGACGAGGTGAATGCCTTGTATAAAGATCCCTCGGGCGGGGTATTTATGTTCAGTGCCGCTAATATGTTCGCCATGTTCCAACAGGTTGAGGAATCCATATCCAGTCTCTCCGAGAGGATCACCCAACTTGACGATGCCTACCGTCGATTTATCTTTAATCCTCCACCACCACGCCCGAGGGAGAGTCCCCAGAGCGCCCAAAACTACCCTCACCAGGATGGATTGCTCCCGCGACCATTCTGACATGCACCTCACGATAATCACCCTCACAATAATCACCCCCACAATAACTACCCTCACAAGAATCACCCTCACAAAAATGTCCCTTACAAAAACTGCCCACCGAGGAATACCCCTCCAAGGTACCCTCGGAATTCAGAAATTAATGGCATCTGGAGAGATGATGTTGAAGATGTCTATATCGTCCCAGGGAAGCAGGCGAAAGAGATCGCCCACCTTACCCGGTCCGGACGCCCATATCAAAACCCGAACAATCCAACGGTCGCTCCAACAACGAATGGGAAAATTATCCCAGACATGGGCACTCAACCAAGGGCTCCCGAGAATTCGATCCTCAAACAGCTTCAGAAGGCAAAAGCCGAAATCTCAATTTGGCAACTGATCGCGACATGTTTTGAGCATCGACAGGCTTTGCTACAAGCCTTGGGAAAATTAACTGTGCCCTCTACATCCTCCCCGGAAGAAGTAGTGGCACATATGACAAGGGACGCCCCTGACTTGAACAACCCGGTCGTCTTCTCTGACGAGGATATCCCTCCCTTCGGGGCCAATCAAAATCTTGCCCTGTACATTACCGTACAATGTCTCAAGAAGAATGTGCCCATGGTCCTTGTGGATGACGGATCCGCAGTGAATGTCATTCCCCTCAAGACGGCTCACAAACTGGGCATTAAAGAAGCTGATTTGGTCCCGAAAAATCAAGGAGTACGCGCTTATGACGGCACTCGTCATAAGGTCGCAGGGCTTATCACTCTAATTGTCGCAACCGGACCACTGGAAAGGCAAACCAGTTTTCAGGTAGTCGACATCGACGCCTCCTTCAACATGCTCTTGGGACGTCCCTGGATTCACGTTGTCAAGGCAGTTACCTCAACTCTCCACCAGAAGATCAGGGTCCCCTTCAACGGGAAAACAATCACAATTCCTGCTTCCCCGATCAAAGTTGTCATGAGAAAGGGAATAGCCTCCCAAGCCTTTGAGGAGGACGATAATGAAATGTGGGGATTCCAAGCCGTGAATGCCATAACGGATGAATCAACACCCTTTAATTGTGACCCGTTTTCCAACCTCACAGTCAACCGCATTCTGATGCGCTAGGGTTATTTTCCGGGTTTACCTCTCAATCCACTGAAGAGCACCTTACCTCCTTTGAAACAGGCTAAGGTCCCCAGCATCCCCTTCGGCCTAGGATACGAGCCTACCGATGAAGATATCCAGGAAATGAACCTCCTAGTTCGAAAGCGCAAGAAGCATGGGGTTATCCTCCGTCCCTATCATCTGACCCTCAATGGATACTTTGTCCCCGAGGGAGAGTCCGAGCTCTACCATGGCTTTCCGGAGCCTATATATGAATCTGTGACCAAGACCAGGTACCCGGGTGTGGAATTCTTCAAGGACTGCTACTTCATCCCTGACAACACTGAAGCCGCATCAGCCGAGTCTAAGCCGTCCTCACGCCTCGACGGACAAGTTGTCACTCTCCTCTTTGGAGAGGATAACATCAAGCACCTCGACTACGAGGACATTATCAACATCGCTCTGAAGGACAATCAATTTGACCCAACCGCCTTGATCTCCGACACTGACCCGGAGAAAGCTGCACAGGGCTGGAGAAAAACCGTCAAGTGGACCGATCGCCAAGGCCGCACTCTTAAGATCACAACTGGAGAAGGCCCTATGTTCAAAGTGGGAAGTGAAGAATCTGAATCTGAGTCTGAGTCGGAGTCGGAGTTAGAGCCTGTCATAGCTCCTAACACTCCTGATGTCCCAGTCAAGGTCCCCTTCCCACTGTTTTATCACAAAGTCGTGGCTGATTAAGAGGTTGAGTCTACTAGGGTCATCTTCACTCCCTTGAAAGGTGACAACCTGGAGCCTGTTCCAGGGGCCACCTCCTCTGCTGTGTCGCCTCTAACTGACCATGAGATATCTGTTCTCTCCGAGCTTTTCGCTCGTGTCAACTTAATGAATGCTAAGTTTTTTTATGACTCGTCTCAATTTAACTACAATGCAATTCTAAATGACTATGAGGAATTTGAGTTGAGTGACTACCCACCTTACCTAGCCAAATAACTTGACAAACGGGAAACAAGAACCCCCGTCATTGAGGAGACCGAACCTATTAACGTAGTAACCGACAACACACCTCAAGAACTTAGGATAGGGACAACCCTTGACCCCTCGGAAAGACAACAGTTCATTGACCTCCTCCACGAATACAAGGATGTGTTCGCCTGGTCCTACAGAGATATGCATGGGATTGACAGGGAAATTGCTGAGCACCGGATACCCATTAAGCCCGAAGCCAAACCCGTGAAGCAAAAGCTACGCCAGATGCGTCCTGAATGGGTCGTGAAAATCAAAGAAGAAGTAGACAAACAGTTCAAGGCTGGTTTCATCAAGGTGTCTGAGTACTCTGACTGGGTAGCCAACATTGTTCCTGTACCGAAGAAAGACAGGAGAATTCGGGTTTGCGTCGACTTCAGGGATCTGAACAAGGTGAGTCGAAAGGAAAACTTCCCTTTACCACATGTTGACATTCTAGTGGACAATACTGCCGAACACGTCCTCCTATCATTCATAGACTAGTATTGGTGCCCGGCTTCGCCCGGGCTATCTCTACTTACCATTAATTTTTTTTTCATTAAATAAAATTACTTAAAGTTGCATAACCCATAAATTTATCATTAATATTTTTCTATGACATATCCTAAAATTACGACGAAAGAAATTTTGAGACTAATTTACTACTCCCGCTGCTAATATTTTACTCTTATTAATGAAACAATAGTAATAACATTTCACTACTTGCCCGTAATCATTGTTACTTTTTACTACTCCCGCCGTAATTATTGTTACTGTCACTACTACCGCATTAATATTGATAATTTCACTACTCCCGGCGTAATTATTGTTACTTTCACTATTACCGCATTAATATTGATTATTTCACTACTCCCGTTGTTGTTTCTAGCACTTTCACTAATATCGATGATAATATTGTTACTTTTACTATTCAAATGAGTGATTACTATCATATAACTATATCAAATGTTACTACAATTCTTTTCTTTACTGACGAAATTACTTTTACTACTTAGGCATGCAATTTTAAGAGGATTATATATTTATATAAATATATTACATATATGCATTAAATCAAATCGAAAAAATTATGCAATATTATATATTATGGAATCTAACTTGAATTATTTATAACCTACTTATTATATTTTTCTATGTTAAATAATTAACATCTCTATACATCTAATTTAATATTTTTACAAAGTTTAATAAAATTTCATAGATTTTAAATTTAATTTATAATTTTATGATGATGATAATTAATACCAATAGTGTGCATGTTTATACTAATTAATTATTTTATTTTAAGAAAATTGACCATCTTCTAATCTTCTATACAATATTTAGGAAAATTACCAAGCATCTTGTTTCTTTTAGTCTCCTTAAAATTGACCATCTTTATTACTTATTTTATTTTAAGGAAATTGACCATCTTAATTAATTATTTTATTTTAAGAAAATTGACCATTAATATAATTTAATTTTAACCCAAACTATATAATATTTGCATAGAGATCCCTTAATATGTCCATCACACGATGCTATTGATTTAAAACTATATAGTATAATTAATTTGTATAACTTTCTTTAATTACATTAAAGTCCCTTGGTTCCTGGATTTAATATATAATATTGATGGGTATGCTGGGTACAACCAGATTAAAATGGCTGAGGAGGACATGCACAAGACTGCATTCACTACACAGTGGGGTACATACTGCTACACGGTAATGCCTTTCGGTCTCATCAATGCCAGAGCAACCTATCAAAGAACCGCTACCACTCTCCTACATGATATGATGCACAAGGAGGTAGAGGTACATGTTGATGACATGATTGTCAAATCAAGCAAACGGGACGGCCACATCAATGCCCTTCGGAAATTCTTCGCTCGCCTGCGGAAATATAACATGAGACTAAATCCTTAGAAGTGTGCATTCGGGGTTACCTCCAGAAAACTCTTGGGACATGTCGTCAGCAAAAGAGGCATTGAGATTGATCCAACCAAAATCAAAGCCCTTCAACAAATGCCACGACCTAAGAACAAGAAGGAGATTCGGGGATTTCTCGGTCAGGTTCAATACATCAGCCGCTTCATTGCCAAGCTCACCATGATTTGTGAACCAATCTTCAAGAAACTGCGCGCCTCCGATCACACCGATTGGGACGACGATTGCCAAAAAGCCTTCGACGGGATAAAGAAAATTCTATCCAAACCTCCTATCCTCATGCCACCTCAACCAGGGATCCCTTTATCCCTATACCTGACTGTTACCGACACAATCATGGGAGCAATGCTAGCACAAACAGTAGACGGTGAAGAACGAGCCATCTACTACATCATCAAAAAGTTCATTGAGTACGAGACAAGGTACACCCAACTGGAAAAGACATGCCTTGCCCTAGTATGGTCGACAAAGAATCTGCAGCATTACATGCTCAGCTACACGGTCCACATCTACTCCAAGATGGACCCGGTCAAATATATCTTCGAAAAACCCGTACTAAATGGAAGGCTGTCTAGGTGGACACTCATGCTGTCCGAGTTTGATCTCAAGTTTGTGCCCCTCAAGGTTATCAAGGGAAGAGCAGTCGCCGATTTCCTAGCAGTGAATCCCGTCAACGAAGATCCAACGACCGATACATGGTCACTTCCTGACGAGGACATCCTTTGTGCCGATTCCGACGCATGAGAGCTATACTTTGACGGTGCATCTAACTTAAGAGGCTTCGGGGTAGGAATCCTTCTAATATCACCAGAGGGAGAACATGTTCCGATCTCGGTCAAACTAGACTTTGCCGTCACCAACAATGCCGCTGAATATGAAGCATGCCTCATCGGCCTACAAGCAGCCATCACTCTTGGCATCAAGAGACTGAGGGTCCACGTCGATTCCTCGCTCATCATCAATCAGGTGTCCGGATCATGGAAAATCCGAAGTGACAGCTTAGCTCCCTACCGAGCGAAAATCAATCAAGAGGCCGAGTTCTTCGACCAAATCGACTACTTCCACTTGCCACGAGAAGAAAATCAATTTGCTGATGCCCTGACAAAACTTGCCGCACTCGTCAATATACCTGACGACATGACATCAATGACCCTATGTGTCGAGAGAAGGAGCGAGCCAGCTCACATTTGTGCCATCAACCACGACAAGGAAAGCCATGACGAACCTTGGTACCAAGCCATCTTCAACTGTAAAACCAAAAACGAATTCCCTCCCAACTCTGATCAAAGAGAACAAAGAGCCATCCGTTTACTTGCATCACAATTCGTGATAAAACAAGACCAATTACACAAAAGAACACCCCCAAGGAATTCTCCTCCTTTCCATTGACCATCACAAAGCCAAAAAAGTCATGGGAGAGGTCCACGACGGAGAATGTGGCCCTCACATGAGCGCAATGATGCTTACCCAGAAGATCATGCAGCTAGGTTACTACTGGACCACCATGGAAGCCGATTGTCGTAACTACGTCAAACATTGCCACAATTGCCAAATCTTTGCCAACATACAACACATACCACCATCCGTTTTATACACCCTGACGTCACCCTGGCCTTTCTCAACCTGGGGCATCGACATCATCAGGAAAGTCAACCCGATAGGCACTAAGGGGCATTGCTTCGTCCTCGTCGCCATAGACTACTTCACCAAATGGGTGGAAGCAAAGTCATATGCAATCTTGACCGCCAAACAAGTGGCTAAGTTTATCCAAAATAACATCATCTGCAGATATGGGGTACCCCATGAAATCATCAACGATCAAGGCTCTCACTTCCGGGCAGAAACTCGGGCCTTGCTGGATAAATACAAGATCAAACGACATCGATCATCCCCTTACCGTCCCCAAACTAATGGAGCGGTGGAGGCAGCTAACAAAACTCTTGTCACCATTATCAAGAAAATGAAGACAACTACCTCGATTGGCCGAGCAAACTCCCATTCGCACTCTGGGGATACCGAACCTCCATTCGAACGCCAACAGGCGCCACACCCTTCTACCTAGCATACGGTATGGAGGCGGTTCAACCGGTAGAGTTAGAGGTCCCTTAGGCGGAATGGACCCGTCGAAGGTACGAGCAACTCACTTTTCTAGACGAGCGACGGCTCAACGCCTTGCACAACGTCCAGCTATACCAACAACGTATACAACGGGTATTCAACAAGAAAGTCAAACCCAGGAACATCCAAGAAGGCAACTTGGTCCTCAAATCGGTTCGAGCACCATTACCCATCGATCCGAGGGGAAAATTCAAACCCAACTGGGCCGGGCCATACCTGGTCAAGAAAATACTTTCGGGGGCACAGTGAGACTGAGTGACCTAGATGGGGAAGATTTTACAAACCCGACCAACCTAGACCAACTCAAGAAATACTACCCTTGAACCATAGCAACCAACGACCTCAGCCTAGTTTTACAACTAGCAACCACCTCAACCCTTTTCAAGTCAAGTTCCTCAACGCGTTCTAATTTGAAATTGCATGTTTTATCGAGTCTAAGTTGTGGCACCTTGCTCGTTTCGAATGTCCTTTGATCTGTCAAAGGCAACATCCATTTGCACTAAAACAAACAAAATCCCTGAACTACGAGCATGGTTTGATTTCACCTCTTCAAGTGGATACGTAGGCAGTCCTTTCTTACACAAGAAGGATACAACCACCCCCTTAATCATAACAAAATAAAACATCCCCATCAAAAAACGAAAGGGAAAACCATTCCGTTTCCCACAAAATAAAAAAATAAGCCTTTCTCCCTTCCCACAAAAATCTCACTTTCTCAAGTGCAAATGTCTAGGACGATTCAAATCGAATTGCGTTTACAAAATGGATGGAAGAAACAAGCGTTCACAATTTGGACACGAGTAATCCTCTTATTTAATTAATAATGGGAGGGATTACAGATTCAACAACAAATAAAGCTCGATGAGTCTATAACTTGTCCAAGCTAAGGTGTCGACTAAAACACCTCACATAATAAAACTAGCACAAAACACACAAAACATAGCTAGTACAACATAATAAAAACTCACAACACTAATACAACATAATAATAAAGTAGGGTAATGGAGGTCTTCACTCTTCCATTCTACCCTTGCCTTTTCCGTCGGGGTACATCTTCCCCTTGTTCTTCTTCTTGGCCCGCCTAGCATGTAATTCCTCCTCGGAACGGATCCTCAACGGATCTACAACGGCAACGGCCTCCGGTCTATTGCAAAACCCTATGTTCGGGCCAAAACGAGCCCATGCACGGTCCACCATATTCTTGGGACCTGAGCTTCTCCTCTTTGGTGGCCTCATCACATCAGGGCTAACTCCATCAACGTAATCCTCAAAGAAGGCACGGTTGGCCTTGCCAACCGCTCGATACTTCAAGTCGACAACCTCGTCCTTACGGGATTTGGACCTTTCTTCCAAGAACGGAGCTCTTGACCACTTGACATAAGCGGGAGTCACCCATGTCGTGGCAACGGGGTTTGGTACCTCCCAAAGCGGCTGAGTGGCCCGCCACCTTTCGAAGACCTCCACAAGCTCAGAGTTTCGGAAGACATTCTCTTGGAAAGGGTATCTTGAGCGGGCACCTTTTGTTGACGCCCCATTTGCCTCATGAGCCTTTTGGGATAAATGAAGGAAGCAACCTTCAAACCCACTACAATCAGTGAACGAGGACTAGCACCCGAAGCGGGCAACCCCGTGAAAGACCTCAAATGCCACCATGGCACCACCCAACGGATGAGAGGACCACCCTCCTCCGCCAATCTTGCGGCCCAATAAGCCTCGGTGGAAGCAAAACTATCCGGGTACAACTTCTTCCTCATGGTAAGGTGACGGAAGGAATAAGAAGAAGAATCCACCGGAGGCTCTACATACCTTAGCCTCTCCAATAGCCACACTTGGAGGATCCTTGGGGATCCGAATGAGGGAGCTTCTCTACAAGAGCCTTCCTTGTCCAAAGCTTGGATGATCTCGCCAAGCACCGACTATGATGGATCTCTACCATGCTCCATTTGCTCGACCACATGTACAAGGGTCATGCTACCATAGCATTTCGGTCCCTCCTTCTTCAAAGCATCAACAAAGAGGTATACATGGACAAGGCAAAAGGCAAGAGCCCTTCTCCTAGCCACCTCTGAAACATTGGCATCTAATTAGTTTTAAAAGATGTTGATAAGAGCCAACATATCCACACCATGTGGAGCAAGAAGGAAGTTGACTTGACTTGTCGACAAGCCCAACATTGAACGAAATTTCTCCTTATAGCATAACCGAGTTGGAGGAAGCACCGGAACACAACCCGGCCACCCACCAATGGCTCCAACTTCTTCGGTAAGTGGACAAATTTCACCTTTTGGGAAAACGAAAACATGGTGTTTCGAATCCCAAAACCGAGAGCATGCTTTGAGGAATGAGGATTGCACCTTGACTTGTCGAAGCACCAACAATTGACTAACTCTCATGCAAATGAGTTGATACTTTTCGGGAGGCGACAAATCCCGACACCATTGTCGTAACGCATTCTCAAAAGCATCCATGAGATATTTTTGTGGAAGAAGAAGAGGTTTTGTAGAGATGTTTTTGTGTTTCGAATGATGAAACAAGAGGTTTCTGAGATGTTTTTGTGTTTCGGATGATGAAACATCACTATTTATAAAAAAACATTCACCGCGTTTTTCAGAAAAAAGGGAGAGCTGGCTCCTATCGCCCAATAGCCCGCGCCTCTTTAGGCCCCTTCCCAGGATTCTCGCTTTGACTTGTCACTTTCAAGTTGTGTTTTCTCCTGACACCTCAAACCTCCCGCCGGAATGCCCGCGCCTCTTTGGGATGGTCCAAGACATTTTGTGTTTCCTCACACTCACATTTCCTTGTTTTCGTGTTTTACGAAATCCGACACGGTTTCCATGATGCAGCTTTACACATACAGATTTTTCTTTCTTTTTTTAAAAGGGGGGAAGGGCTAGCCGCCCCGATCCGCGACGGATCACTTCCATGTCAATCAAAATTCCGAAATTTTTTTCGCTTTTTCGCAATTTTCCCATCAAAAATAAAAATTGAAAATTTATAACACAACGTCAGTTTTCCTCAAAAATCAAGCACTCACAAATTCGAGTCTTGACCCCACAAAAATCGAATCAAATACACTCGCAAAAATCTTTTCTAAAAATTCACCCCCGGCGGTTTGAGTTTGAATTTTTGGAGTCACAAATCAATTTCAATAATTTCGACGCATTTAATTCAAGACACGAGTTAATTGCTCAATTTTCAAATCAATTCCTTTTGAAATCCAAACGTGACGACTTGTCGCGGAATTTTCAAAGTTCATTTCAAATTCCAAAATTCAATTTTAACTGCGAATCACTGTGGTTAACTCTGTTTTCAAATGCTTGTTACGTGTTTGATTGCTACCCGTTGCCTGTTTTCTACATTAACGATGCAGGAACTAGTGCGAAGCAAAAGGAGAATTGACCGAAACACAACACAAAAAATCCAAAAATCACAAAATGAACCCCAATCCAAAAACACATATATGCAAACCGCCTCACGCAAAATACATCAACACACGTTTGATACAAACGACTGACCATACAAACAGGATCCAGTACAGACATCTATCATACAGACACTGGCCTAAGACAACAAACTGGGGCTACCTGCCACCTACCGAACTAAGCACTCCCTATATTTTCGCTCGGAAAAGAAAAGGAGCAACACGGGAAACAGAGGAGCAACAACGGAAGCAGAGGTGGTTACCATAACGGTAATACCTCGTTCCTCCTCCACGACAAAAAAAGAAGACAGTGTCTGGCAGACTTTGGATAATAAGGAGGCCAAGGACCATGATGCGACGCACCACCCCGGTGTTGACCTCTAATCATCAGCTGTCCTGTCTATGAGCCACAACGAAAAGAACAAGCCGGCTGCGACAACCGCCTCCCCTCCTCTACGGAAGCATCCTCTACTACCACCTCGGCTCCAGCAGCCTCCCCGGTCACTTCTCCTCCTCCGGGATCATCCTCCCCCTCCAAGCTTCCACAACGGACCCCATAGGTCCCAAATGGTACCTTGCAATCAAAGGCAACCAAAGAACGTCAGCCGAAATTTCGGCATTACGACGGCGTAAAATGGACAAATCCAAAAAAAACAAAAAAAAAATCTGCAAAGCAGAACAAGGGCAATCCCGCTCAAACCCAACCAAACAAAAACAATTCACAAAAAAAACAACAAAACAAATTACAAAAAACAAAACGACTCGCCCTTCTTTTCAAGCAAAAGACGAGTCAAAACAACCACAACAAAAAAACGGCACCCCAAGACCAACACAAGGTCCGCCAACAAATCAAAATACGTTCCCGATACAATGGGGTATTTTTCTACGGCTCGAAAAGGCAATTCCTACGCCAATTTGAGCGCAGACCGGTCAAAAATTCAAAAACAACCACAACAAGGCAACGTGATTCTATCACGCCTCAAAGTTACGTAAACTACCAAGGGGGTCCATTTCAAGTCAAACTGGCTCAATTCAAGCCCAAACAGGCGCTTATTTTGTCAGACATAAGACCGTCACAAAAGGCAAAAATTCCAATTTTGCCCACAATACCCAACAAAGGTCGACAATGGCAAATACGGTCGTTCCCAGCTACAATGCAACCTAGTGGGACCCATTACCCAAGCAAATAAACTTGGCACTGTGAGATGAGACGGTTTCTCCACCTCACTCACGTTTTTCGAGCATAGGGAGCGGGAACGGAGACCAAAATGCAAACTAAAAGCACCCCTATACTCCTAAACAGGTTTCTAACCTAATGCCATCATCAATTTCACTCGAAATGGGCTCAATCAAAAACGCCCAAATCGATTTTCTAGGGTAAATATTTCGCCCTAATGCAATCCATCAAAAAGACCAACAAATTCAAATGTATTCAAGAGGAAATACATACCTTGAGATGACATTGTTGATGATGGCACGAATGGAAGCAAGCTAGAGACCAACAATGGCGGTTTTTTGGTTTGTTTTGTCGAAAGGTTAAAGACGAAGTGAGAATGGTATGCGAACCATTCTCGTGTATTTTACAGAAAAATAGGGAAGCTCCCTTAACTCGCCAGGTTGCTCGCGCCTCAATAGGGTGCTCTCTGGTCTTTCCGCGAAATTTTGGGCTTTGGCCCAATTTCCCGTAACAAACTTCAAATTTTCAATGACGACATTAAGGACCGTCATTTTTCAAATACAAAAACAAATAGTGAAAATTCAAAATTCGCTATTTCTTCCAAAATTTCAACAACGGTATTTAAAACCGTCATTTTCCAAAAATAATAGTGAAAATTCAAATTCGCTATTTCTGCAAATTTCAACGACGACAATTAAAACCATCATTTTCAAAAATAATAGTGAAAATTCAAAATTTCCTATTTCTTCAAATTTCAACGACGGCAATTAAAACCGTCATTTTTAAAATAATAGTTGAATTTAAATTTCACTATTTTCACCACACATGTCAACGGCGGCAACATAAACTGTCACTTCAAAGAGCAATAGTGAAGATTCAAAATTCACTATTTCCTTCACATGTCAACGGCGGCAACATAAACCGTCACTTCAAACGTAATAGCGAAAATTAAAAATTTGCTATTTCCTTCAAAAATTCAAACAAACGGCTATTAAAATGCCTTTCAAATTCAAAAACGAGTAATGACGATTCAAAATTCACTATTTCCTCAAATGTCAACAGGGGGCTTCCTCGCGAAACCCACTTATTTCAAAAACGATAATAGTGAAGTTAAAAATTCACTATTTCCACGGTGGCATCATGCGTCCACTACTTTCAAAACAAGCCCATTCAACGCGGTTATTCTCACGGTTGATCAACCAACCGTCCCTATGGCTTGCGAGCCTTACTACGCATCGCGGCTGGCGAGCCCTCCTCATATACGCACCATGGCTGGCGAGCCTTACTACACATCGCGGCTGGCGAGCCCTCCTCATATACGTACCATGGCTGGCGAGCCTTACTACGCATCTCGACTGGCGAGCCCTCCTCATATATGCACCATAGCTGGCAAGCCTTACTACGCATCGCGGCTGGCGAGCCCTCCTCATATACGCCCCATGGCTGGCGAGCCTTAGAACACATCACGGCTGGCAAGCCCTCCTCATATAAGCCCCTGATGTGAACATTATTTGCGCACATTTAGTCCCCTAATTGAGCCTATTTTGCATACCATTATAGCATTTCATGGCCATTTTATCCGTCAAAACCTTCCTATTTGCTTTTCTATCGCATTTCATATGTTTTGTAGAAAAGGAGATATAAGGCGGAAATTCCCGTCTTTCGTGCATATTTGGAAGCTTATTGATGATATTAGATGGACTAGTATGAAGAGGAGGCAAGAATGATGACCAAAGATGTAGGAATAAAGTGTATATAGAAGGATCAAAGGGTTAAAAGTAAGAATGACGAGAGGGAAGGCATTACAAGAAGAAATTGCTCGGAACCCAAAACAAGAGTTGTTCCTTTGGCTCTGAAAATATTCTAGATGGAACGGCGTCGAAAAAACAAGTGATCTAGGCTTTTGAATCACTCCAATAGGAGTCCGGATGAGGAAATGACGTCCGTTTTACAATCCGAGCTCAAGATACAGCTCAACCCGCTCGGGTCAAATTCAACCCGCTCGGGTTGAAGCCCAGGACGCCCATATTTCGCTCGGGAGGGGCGTATTCCTGGAAAGGAAGTTTTCCCTTGCTACGTGAACCACAAGACGCCCGTCTTGCTCCAAATCCGCCCGTCTTCCCCTGCTCCAATCCGCCCGGATTCTCCCAAAGACGCCCGGGCAGAGACCACCGAATCCACCCGTCCCGACCCAAAGACGCCCGTATTCCCTCACAGCACAATTTCGTCTTCTTCAAGCTTCAAAGAAAGACGCCCTTCCTTCGAAAAATACCGGCGTCTCCCTGCTCAAATCTCAAAAGTGTAATTACTAGTTTAGCCCTTAGTTAACCCTAATGCATCCACCTAATTTCTACTATAAATACCCCACTTGTAAATAATCAAAAGGGGGGATCCTTTTATCAAGTTTTATTAGATTAAATCAAGCTCTCTTATTAGAAATTCCTCTTAGATTAGATTATGAGTAGATTAGAATAGATTACCCTTTAATCTTTCCACAAATTACACATTAATCTTTCCATAATTATTGTTCAAGTTTATTATTCAAGTTTATTATTGGGTAATTGAAGATTATTGGGTTATTATTGGGAGATTGACAACCTTCCATCAATCATCAAGTTTCTTCTATTATTATTTGTATTATTGTTTTGGAATCTCCATAGGTATAATCCTCTTAATCCTTGTTTTAATTATTGTTAATCTTTCTTACTTGTTCATCATGTTTTACCTTGTTAATATGATTGATAACCTTGTTAACATGCTAAACATGATAATAAGTGAGTAGTCTCTTAGCTAGGATTAGTGGTTAATTAAGGGAAACCAACATGGGATTGATTCATGCTTAATCTAATATGTTCACATGATTAAATTGCTTGCTTGTTGTGATGTCAACTTTATGCACATGTTATGTTTGATGAAATGCCAAGCCTATGAATCCTTGCATTTACAACCATCTCTTATCTACTCAACATGACTTGTAAGATATAAACCAACTCGAGTCTTGTTAGACAATGCATAGAAGCTAAATAGGAGGAAAGTAAGTCGACTTGTAGGTGTTGTACAATCTAATCGATTCGGCCCCGGGACCCAACCCTTCCTCTGAACCGTAAGACATAAACCAATTCGGTTCCCCACAACATTAATTGCTTGCAACTTTGTAAACATGTTTGTATGATCAACACCATGAATCCCCTATGACCCCATGATATCCTAGCACTTTTAGCCATTTGTTTACATCCTTCCTTTTATTGCTTGATTTACCTTATTGTTTGCATTAGTCTAGACACAACTACAAACCCCATCAATTGTGACACTAGCATAAATTGAGATAGATAGACTTAGAACCCAAAGCACACCGTCCCATGGATCGACCTCGACTTACCACTAACTAGTTGTATGTTGAGTATTATAAATGTGTTTGATTGGATGTGACCCGACATCATCGCATACCACATCAAAATGGCGCCGTTGCCGGGGATAGTGCTATGTGATTAAGTTCTTACTTGTTTGTCTATTTTGATTTTTTTTTTCACCTTGAGGAACTTGTTCCTCAAGGATTGTTCTTACCGTTTTTGTGTAGTTTCCATTCTTGTAGTTGTTTCCTTGTCTTAGCTATGATGGCTCAAGACTTGACATATGGAGTATGTGGTGGATCTTTTGAGTATGACTACAATGGGTATGGGGAGTTTGAGGATCAAGTCAACACAAACCTACCTTACTATTTGTACAATGAAAATCCTAACCACTACCCCAACTTTTCCCACCAAAATCACCACATCCAATATCCACAACAACCACCTACCCAATACCCACTTCATAATGACTTTCAATTGCCACAATACAACCACTTTCACACATACCCACAACAAGAAGATGAACCCATTCAAAATGTGATTCTCCAAATGATGGGAGATCAACAAAACTTCCTCAAACAAATGCTAGAAGAGAGCCAAAGAAGGGACATTGTTCTTCAAGGCATTGTTACTCATGGTGAGGAGTTGGAAATTCAAATTGCCCAAATAAAAGAAACCCAACTAACTACCCCTCACCACTCTTTAGACATTGACCATGAATGTGAGTTTGAAGGAGTTACCTTTGATGAGAAGTGGGAAGAGCCAATCTCCTTGAGCTCTTGTGAGTATGAAAGTGTGGTATTTGATGATGAAGATATGAGGTTGAGTAAGCCAAATACTCTTAACCTTTGGGAGTATGAGGGTGTGTCATTTGAAGTGGATGTTGAGGTGTTGGAGAAAAAGTTTGTGAAGAGGAATGAAGCCCCTATCTATGATTCGTATGAAGATGGCGATGATGACATGCCTAAGGAAGGAGCTTATGAAGAATACGTGTCTTACAAGAACCTTTGGAATAGGGGAGAGGAATGGACTTGTGATATCACCTTGCTTGAGGAGCCTATCCTTGAAGTATTTGAGATATCTTATTATGAAGATGAATGTCCCTTCCCTATTGTCCACGAAGACTACTTGGCACCTACCATGGAGCCAATGATTGTTGAAGAGGATATGGTGGACCTTCTTCAAAAGGTCAAAGCATCATACAAGGGGTACTTGGTGGAAAAACTCAAAGAGAAACTTGCACGCGAAGCTACTTGTGGAAATTTGGCACCCACAATGTCAACTTCTAAGGTATCCGGTCATCAATGTTATGAGAATTCTCCTTCGACTTTAGAAGGATTGAAAAACCCAAATGCTATCATCATCACAAAGATTGAAGAAGAAGTTGGTAAGTGGAAGTCTACGGATGAAAATAAACCACACTTCATGCCTAGTGTTGACAAGAATCATAGGCTTGTTCGTTGGAAGCATTGGGAAAGCTCTAATGCCAAGGACAAAGCAAGAAAAAGAACATTCTACAAGCTTCCTTGGCCAAATTTAATATTCAAGTTGAGCAACCCATATTTATGCTTATTTGGAGCTTGTTCACAAGCTTTTGATCTCTTATTAAGAGCATTGAGCTCTATAGATAAGAACTTCTACGATTCGAACTAGTTTGGTGGAGTCCTATCTCAAACCACCATTTATAAGATATTTCTTGGACCCTTTACTTTGTATAATATTGTACATTATTGAATTTGCCTTTAATTTCTTGCATGAGAGTGGTGAGAGAGAGAGTCATCTTACATTTTTAATGAGCAAAATTTCAGGAAAAGCTAAGGAGGAATAGAAAATCGGTGAAAGGGTATGTTATTACAAGGAAAAGAAAAGAAAAAGAAGAAAAGGGAGCTGAAGACGCCCGTCCCGAGGCCTGGACGCCCGTCTAGGACCCACGTCAGAAGAATGGTTGGCGCTGTAGCAGAAAACGGGCGGATTTAATCCAAGACGCCCGTCCCGACCAAGACGCCCGTCTTCTTCCTGCTCTCAACTTGGAAAAATCCCTGCATTGGAATCCGCCCGGATTCAGGCCAAGACGCCCGTCTTCTATTCCCGCAAGACGCCCGTCCCGAAGAGAATTCGCCCGGATTGTCCCATTTTTCTCGGATAAACCCGACAGGGCCCACCCTTATCCACTCGGATTCCCCCTTTCTTCTATATAATCACCCCCTTTCTCCCTCATTTGTTCACCTTATCAAACCCTAAAACACTCATCTCCATCCTCAAAAACACACCCCCCCTCAAAAACACTTCCCCCACATTCAAATGGCGCCATTGATGAACTTCAAGGGAAAGGCTAAGAAATTGGTTGAATCCACCGGAAAGAAACGCAAGGGATCATCCTCTTCAATTCCACGGGAGGTAGTGCTACCAAGGAACTCCCAACCCATAATGAGGGGAGGAATTGAACAACTTGACTACTTCCAAGAGGTGCTATTTGAATCCGATGACCACCGCAAGAACTTCGTCAAATTACTAGGTAAGAACTACGAACCCACTCAATTCGTAGATACTAGGGTGTTGGAAATCCTTAAGATAAGGTACCCTACCGAGATGTTCTTTCATGGTCTTGGCATTGGGAAACTTTTACATGCCCAGGAGGAGACGTACCTTAGTCTCACCCTTGAATTTTTGAGTAGCCTTCGCATTGTAACGAATACCCACACCAATGTGGGCATGGAGTTTAGGTTGTGCAACCTAGACCATCATCTTTCACTCGAGGAATTCGAAAAACCCGATAATTTCGGTGTGGACCTTCTTTGGAAAGCTATCTCCGGGAGGGATTTTACCCATCCAAAGCAATGCTATACCTTCGCCATCCAACACCCGGTGATTCGATTCACCGAGCGTTTTGTGGCCGGTATCATCAACGGAAGGTACGAACAAGATAGGTGTACTCTCATTGATTTAACTTTTCTTGAATCCTATTTGAATGTTTGAGCGGTGAGGCGTTATAACTTCAATACGCCACTTGATATACTTACTAGGTTCAATGATTTTGTTCAAGGAACCACTCAACTCAAGACCTTCGTGATGGGAGGTCTAATTACTATTTTGGCCCACCACCTTTGTCCCGGGTTCAATGCCCGAGGGACCTATACTCCTCTTGAGGGGAGGACTTTCATTGATGAGCACACCATCTTCAACCATCACCGATGGTGTAACTACACTCAAGACGGGAGTGTAGAGTGGTACACCAAAGGATGCACTTCAATCATCCTTGAAGGTTGGAAGATACCGGGCATTAACCCAAGATTGAGCCCATATTTGCCTCCACCAAGCTACCTCCTTGATATCCAACTTCTTGACAATCCCCCTCAAAGAGAAGAGCCACACCGCCAAATACCTCGTGGAGCACCGGGAAGGCCTATTCGCCCACCCTCCTATGTACCTATCCCACCATACCCTACCCCATATACCGAATTTAGGCCGGCAATCCCCAATACCCCGGGTATTAATGATTTGATAGCACTCATGAATAGAGTGGACCTCGGGGTACATGAAGGGAGGGTCGACAACTACTTGGCCCTTTACCCCCAATACTATAACATGGCTCAACAAGGGAATGTTGACCCCAATGGTCCTAAGCCCTCTTGGGCACAACCGAAGCTCTTGTTCCCTAATCAAGGGAACCATGCTTGGGATCGCGACGGCGGAGGGCATTCTAGCCAAGGTGGAGGGTACTCGGGTCAAGGGGGAGAGTTTGACCAAGGAGGGTATTGGGGTCAAGCAAGCGGGTATGACCAAGCCGGGAGTTCTCATTGTTATGGCTATGATCAAGATGAGGATGACGAGTGAAAGAGGCCTACCTCACCACCTCCATTTGTATGATACCCATCTCTCCCTCTCTCTTTTGTATATACATTGCATTTAGTGTAGTTTTCGCATGCCTTTGTATCATATTTCATTTGCATTAGTTAGCTCATGTAGTATAGTTTGCATTGTAATATATATCACATGATTAGATTATTTTGCATTGTAATATATCTCACATGATTCATGTAGTTAGTTGCATATAGGTTAGAATTCATGCATAGTTACTAATGGTCAAACCTATTCATTTCTACACTAGAAATAGTGTTTAAATCGGTTTGGGGAGGTTTGATCATAGGTGGCCATAGTTTACTAGAAATCATGCATCATATAATATAGTGTAGATTGCATTCATTTGTTATATATGTCATATAGAATTGCATTTAGTTAGAGCATGCATCCATTCATATCATTGCATTTATTCAAAAATCCAAAAACATGTATTTCTTTTTCATTCCTACTCCTACATGTACATTGAGGACAATGTCCAAAATAAAGTGGGGGATGGGATTTTATATTCCAAAAATGATAAAAATTGAAAAATTTCGAAAAAACCCAAAAATATGTTCTTTAATTTAGTAGTGTAGAATTGTATATACTTGTGCTTTTGTTCTCTTCCCACATAGAAACAACACTATATGAGGAGGATGGGCTTACATGTCAAGGAGGATGTGGTGTATTTTGTTGTTGCGGTTTGTGTATCTATGTGTTGTTAGGACTTGCATTTAGATTATATGGCATATTAGTTGGTAGAATCATTTGCATTAGGATGTATATATGTTAGTTGCATCATGGCATGTAGTTGCATGTTAGAAAATTTTGCGAAACCGTCTACTTGGGAAGCTTGACAAGTGTATATAGGCCCTAGTAGATGCTTTTTCTTCTTAAGACTTTGCTTGTTAGAATACTTGTAAAACACCCTAGGATGTGTCATGCTAGTATCCTTTGACCCATGGATTAAGGCCTAGTCAAGAGTACCTTGTGGTGTGATAACTCCATGGCTACCGTTTATTCCAAGGTGACCCTTGAAACCATGCATCCATCCATCCATCATCCATGTTCTACCATATTTTTGTCATCAAAGGGAATGGGCACAAAAAGAAATCAATTTGAGTTCAATGAAATGAAAAGTGAAAGAAAGTTTGCAAAAAAATGCTTCAAATGAAAAGAGGAGCAAAAATTGAACTCCTAAAGCTTCAAATATAAGCCACCCTCACTACATATGGGGTGACTTTGAAAATGTTCAAAAGAAATGCAAAGAAAAGTTGAAAGTTGTCAAATGTTGAAATGCCAAAAATAAAAAAGAAATGGCAAGAAAGTGTTCTCAAATGTTATATGCCACAAGAAATTGGGGGGAAAAACAAAAATGAAAGCAAACTCCCAAAGTGAAACTCAAATATCTATCGATCCCTTTATCCACCGTAACCATTTTTGTGCATGGTAGAGAGGGGACGACCCTTCTTCTTATCTAGGCAAGAGGGGGAATTCCGCGATCCTCCAGTGTTTCTAACACCATAGGGAGTCTACTCTTGACAAAAGCATTTAACGATTGAGGACAAAGGTACCCTAGCTTGACACAATTTGGAGGTGATTTATTGGTATCCTTCTAGGCTTAGTAGTTTGAAGAAATTGCATCTATGAAGGAGTGTGCACCCTTGAATTGCTTCCCTTGTAGATACTTTCCGCCACTTAGATGAGGAAAGTGGCTATTCTTTTGTAGATGCATCCATTACTTGATTTTGTGTGCTTAATGCTTGGATGCGTCGCCATTTTGGCAAGCCCCACCTTGCCTTGCAAGAAGGCATCCCACCTCATGGTTGTCTTGTTGTGAGTTGAAGGGGCGGAGTGAGACCCGCTAATTGTCTCATATCGGTTATATTATTAGGATAGTTTAAATAAAGGTCTAGTTTTAGTCACCTCTTTACTCGGGACGAGTAAGGGTTCGGTTTGGGGATATTTGATGTGAACATTATTTGTGCACATTTAGTCCCCTAATTGAGCCTATTTTGCATACCATTATAGCATTTCATGGCCATTTTATCCGTCAAAACCTTCCTATTTGCTTTTCTATCGCATTTCATATGTTTTGTAGAAAAGGAGATAATAAGCCGGAAATTCCCGCCTTTCGTGCATATTTGGAAGTTTATTGATGATATTAGATGGACTAGTATGAAGAGGAGGCAAGAATGATGACCAAAGATGTAGGAATAAAGTGTATATAGAAGGATCAAAGGGTTAAAAGTAAGAATGACCAGAGGGAAGGTATTACAAGAAAAAATTACTCGGAACCCAAAACAAGAGTTGCTCCTTTGGCTCTAAAAATATGCTATATGGAACGGCGTCGAAAAAACAAGTGATCTAGGCTTTTGAATCACTTCAATAGGAGTCCGGATGAGGAAATGACGTCCGTTTTACAATCCGAGCTCAAGATACAGCTCAACCCGCTCGGGTCAAATTCAACCCGCTCGGGTTGAAGCCCAGGACGCCCATATTTCGCTCGGGACAGGCGTATTCCTGGACAGGAAGTTTTCCCTTGCTACGTGAACCACAAGACGCCCGTCTTGCTCCAAATCCGCCCGTCTTCCCCTGCTCCAATCCGCCCGGATTCTCCCAAAGACCCCCGGGCAGAGACCACCGAATCCGCCCGTCCCGACCCAAAGACGCCCGGATTCCCTCACGGCACAATTTCGTCTTCTTCATACTTCAAAGAAAGACGCCCTTCCTTCGAAAAATACCGGCGTCTCCCTGCTCAAATCTCAAAAGTGTAATTACTAGTTTAGCCCTTAGTTAACCCTAATGCATCGACCTAATTTCTACTATAAATACCCCACTTGTAAATAATCAAAAGGGGGGATCCTTTTATCAAGTTTTATTAGATTAAATCAAGCTCTCTTATTAGAAATACCTCTTAGATTAGATTAGGAGTAGATTAGAATAGATTACCCTTTAATCTTTCCACAAATTACACATTAATCTTTCCATAATTATTGTTCAAGTTTATTATTCAAGTTTATTATTGGGTAATTGACGATTATTGGGTTATTATTGGGAGATTGACAACCTTCCATCAATCATCAAGTTTCTTCTATTATTCTTTGCATTATTGTTTTGGAATCTCCATAGGTATAATCCTCTTAATCCTTGTTTTAATTATTGTTAATCTTTCTTACTTGTTCATCATGTTTTACCTTGTTAATATGATTGACAACCTTGTTAACATGCTAAACTTGATAATAAGTGAGTAATTAGTGGGTAATTAAGGGAAACCAACATGGGATTGATTCATGCTTAATCTAATATGTTCACATGATTAAATTGCTTGCTTGTTGTGATGTCAACTTTATGCACATGTTATGTTTGATGAAATGCCAAGCCTATGAATCCTTGCATTTACAACCATCTCTTATCTACTCAACATGACTTGTAAGATATAAAGTAACTCGAGTCTTGTTAGACCATGCATAGAAGCTGAATAGGAGGAAAGTAAGTCGACTTGTAGATGTTGTACAATCTAATCGATTCGGCCCCGGAACCCAACCCTTCCTATGAACCGTAAGACATAAGCCAACTTGGTTCCCCCACAACATTAATTGCTTGCAACTTTGTGAACATGTTTGTATGATCAACACCATGAATCCCCTATGACCCCATGATATCCTAGCACTTTTAGCCATTTGTTTACATCCTTCCTTTTATTGCTTGATTTACCTTATTGTTTGCATTAGTCTAGACACAACTACAAACCCCATCAATTGTGACACTAGCATAAATTGAGATAGATAGACTTAGAACCCAAAGCACACCGTCCCATGGATCGACCTCGGCTTACCACTAACTAGTTGTATGTTGAGTATTATAAATATGTTTGATTGGATGTGTCCCGACGACATCGCACCACATCAGCCCCATAGCTGGCGAGCCTTACTACGCATCGCGGCTGGCGAACCCTCCTCATATACGCACCATGGCTGGCGAGTTGTACTACGCATCGCGGCTGGCGAGCCCTCCTCATATACGCACCAAGGCTGGCGAGCCTTACTACGCATCGCGGCTGACGAGCCCTCCTCACATACGCCCCATGGCTAGCGAGCCTTACTACGCATCGTGGCTGGCGAGCCCTCCTCATGTACGCACCATGGCTGGCCAGCCTTACTACGCATCGCGGCCAGCGAGCCCTCCTCATGTACGCACCATGGCTGGCGAGCCTTACTACCCATCGCGGCTGGTGAGCCCTCCTCATGTACCCACCATAGCTGGCGAGCCTTTGTCCGCAAACGTGCGAGGACATATCCGAAGATGCCTCGGGTATGACTCCTTCTTATGGCTGGCGAGCCTTTGTACGTAGTCTAACGGACTTTAAACGATCCGCATGGATAGTCGACAGACTCTAAACTGTTCCCGACGACAGGTCCTTGGCTTGTACCCCCGAGTCGTCTTAGCGTCGCCCTTCCCGATTGCAGGTCCTTGGCCCGAATCCTTTCGAGCCGCCTTTACGTCACTTGGGTCTCCGGGTTGTAATCTTCGATTGACCTGGGGGCTCTACTTTGACTTTCGCCCTGTCCAAACCTCAGTCAAAGTGAAGGCTCTGTAGATACCTTGTATCTGCTGAGACTCCAACAAACACCTGATGATTATCGGACTATAACATGCTTTGGAATCGCGGCGTTTGATCGACAGTTTGTGTACAACTTTACGTCGGAAAACTTAAAACGATTTCAAAAATAAAATATTTCAAAACTTTTCAAAAGTACCTGGAGTGTTTAATGGACGACGATGGGGTCGCAATGACACTAACTAGAGTCAAAACCGACAGCGGACCCAAAACTGACTCAAAAATTCAACTCCCAACTCCAACAACGAGTCAAACCGAGTCAACCACAAAAAAACAAACCATTCAAAGCCTTCTACACAAAGATTTCCCGGATTCATGAATGGTCAAGTACCAAACATGTGATTACAAATCCTAGGATAGAACAAATCATGATTGCATTTGTGTGATAGTGACAGGACAACTCGAAGACCCGCGACGTGGCTCGCGCCTCTTTGAGCAGCCCAGATGGCCACGTCGTTCAAAACACACACAACCACTCATTTTCCTATAAATACCGCTCAAATGCCCCCATTTGAGAACTTACGCGAGTGTTCGCCCCCTCTTTTCTGCCTTAAAATTCTCGACTCGGCTTCCTAAGTCACAGTCCGACGCGTATTTACGACCTACCGATCTTAAATACTAGCCTTGCACATTGTTTGGTACCGTCATCGTGCATTAAATCACTTCATCGACCACTTCGACCACTACACCATCACAGAATCTTAATAAAAACTCTTTTTACTTACTAAAACGGTTTTAAACCGAGTCTTTTCCGACCAAACGAGTTGTTACACTTATGTCGGTTTCTTGCCATAACAAAGCATGTAAGTATGAGGGTGTAAAAATCCTTCTTTTATCATGTCTTTACTTATTTCATGACTATAACATGCTAAGTCATGCATAACACGATCCAAAACATAGGGTAGACGAGCCAAAACTAAGTTTTGGCCTGAGACAGAAGCCCCTTGTTCTGTACAAAGGGTCGCGCCTCAATGGGGTGTCCGGGTCAGACTCAACAGTGTTTGTTCTCGTCTTTCCTCATTAATCCATTTTCATATTTGTAATCCGTTTTTACCATTTCAAATATTTTCAAACCTCTTTTATTTTATTTGCTTTTACAAGTTTTTAACCATAAAACATTTTTCACCCTTGGTTCCTAATACCATGACGGTTTAATCCGTGTTTCGGTGATAATATTTGGTTAATTACATTTCAAAGGTATTTTAAAGCCTTTTATTTCATTTCTTCACATTTTGGGAGGTATTTTAAAGCCTTTCATCATTTCTTTACATTTTGTATTAGTCACCAACATAAAGTCATCCTTGGTTCTACATACCATGCCGGATTTTAACCCGGGTACGATGATGAGTACCGACTAATTATATTCAAATGAACTTAAAACAATTAGTTCATATTCATTTTCAAAACTATTCATGTCAAGCTTATAAAGTCGAACCCGACATCGAATATCATCAAAACAATGATGATTATTCAAGTCTCGTTCCTCAAATCAACACAAATACGGTCTAAACGACCCTTTCAAACCAAAACGGATTCAAATATCCATTTTTCAACACGTTTTACAAATGTCTTTCAAATGGTCAGAATGCGTCTTAAACCGTTGACTGACCCGCGCCTAAAACAGGCTATTTCTTTCCTATTTTCAAAACCAGGGGAGACCTTCTGACATCGCTATCAGGCTCACGCCTCATGTGGCCGCTTGGTGCAGGGTCAGTTCCCTTTCCAGCATTAGTCAAGGACGATCCCGACTCCGGCTAACCCGGATATAGGATGGATCAGACGACTAACTTGGTCATTAAAAAATCGTATTTGCAAAATGCCTTACTAAGACAAATGGATCACGTTATGCACCATAAACCTAATTCGCTAAATAGATGTTTAATTTCCGTCTTGCATGCGAATCAATCATAAATCCAACTCGACATCTTATACTTGATACTTGGATTAAATCAACCGACTTAGAAAGCTCTCACATGTTAGGTTTAAACTATTGGATGCGCATTCATGCATTTAAACCGTTTTATCAACATTTGCATTCAACCAACCAAGATCGATCTGTAGAGGCCGCTACCGCGGGCGGGATTGGGTGTCTGATTAAAGGGCTTCCCAATACGTACCTTCACCTCTTACTCAGAAACTTTGGATAGTGGACGACCTTATCCAGGGCGTACGAGAGTCATTCTAGAGATAGGATGCTAAAGAGGGATGATTCCTTATCTTTAGTACCTATGACAAACACTGCTTTGTGCTTCATTTTACCGAGGTATAAAGTGGATTCGAACGGGTTCCAAGCATCCCACAAATGCTTGGTGGCGACTCCGAACATCTCTAATCGTTTCGAGACCCTTACCGAGACGAAACCGACCGATGTAAAACGATCCGGTCGAAAGCATCTTTACGCCGCCGAGCGTGGCTTTCAAAAGACCGCTACCATTGTCCACAGATCGGCTGGGCATAAGCAGGTGGCTACGTCCACATGCTAGCAACACTTTCAATGTACCATAGATATTAGAGTCTATAGAGATGCATTTATAGAAGTCTGAATACAAAAAAATCCACCAGAGCGATGTGAAGTACCCGATGCTATCTCATGGGGGTGCCAGAGCAATTGTGGTCCCAGGAAGCTTACATACCACACAACTCCAACAGTAGTTTTAAAGTTTAAAGAAATAAAAGAAAAGAAAATGGAACAAAATTGGTACTATGCTTACTACCGTTTTTTTTTTGGCTTTTTGGATACACTACTCTGTACACTAAACTCTACTTGTTATCAAAAGTGATACCTCTTCAGGTGAAGTATGTTCCATTGTTTGTGTATGATTTGACCGTCCATGGTCATTAATCTGTACGCCCCATGGCCAACAATGCCTTCTACCTGGTATGGTCCTTCCCATTTGTAGGCGAATTTGCCCGCCTTACGATTCTTGGTGTTTTGGAACACTTCACGGAGAACCAGGTCTCCTACCTCCAGGAGCCTGATTTTTACGTTCTTGTTGTAACTTCTGGCGACTGACTATTTGTAGGCAGCCAGACGTATTTTTGCGCTTGTTCGCAGCTCGTCTATCGTGTCTAGGCTTCTGACCATCTCTGCATTGTTCAGTTCCCCTGTCATACATCCATACCTGTGAGTTTGAACTAGAACCTCTGATGGAATTACTGGTTCCGCGCCAAACACCAAGCTGAAGGGTGTCTGGCCTGTCGCCGTCTTTGGTGTCGTCACGTCTGACCATCGCACTAGTGGCAACTCATCTGCCCACTTTCCTCCTAACTCATGTAATCTCCTTCTTAAGTTATCCATGATGATCTTATTGCCGGATTCAGCTTTTCCGTTGGACTTTGGAGTCTTGGGTGCTGACTTTTTCTGAGAGATGTTCCACCTGGTGCAGTATGCCTCCGCGTCGTTTGAGTTGAATTGTGATCGATTGTCACATTTAATTTCTGACCGGATACCAAACCTGCAGATGATATTATGTTTGATAAAAGAAATAACCTGTTTCTCTTTTACCTCTGTGAATGCTTCTGCTTCTATCCATTTGGAAAAATAGTCTATCATTGCTAGCATCCATATTCTCTTCCATGTAGCTCTAGGCAGAGGGCACACGATGTCTATTCCCCATGTCATGAATGGCCAGGGGGAAATGATGGGATGCAGGGGATCTGCTGGCTGATGGATCATTGGCACTGAGCGCTGGCAGGCGTTGCATTTTCGGGCCTATTCTGTCGAGTCTTCCCTCATTGTGGGCCAGAAGTAGCCTTGTCTGAGGGCTTTGTTTAACAGACTTATGCCTCCTGCATGGTTTTCACATTCGCCATTGTGGAGGGCATGCAATATTGTCTGTGCTTCTTGTTTATCCAGGCACTGTGAGTAGGGTCCTGCCAACGACTTTCTAAAAAGCACATCGTCAATTAGTACGAATCTGGAGGCTTTCATTTTAAAACCCCTTACCTCCTTTTTGTCATCTGGCAGCTTGCCATGCCTGAAACAATCTAGATATGGCGTCCGCCCAGTCCCAGTCATCTGTCTGGTCAGCTAACTGATCGTTTGGCTGGACAGCTGCATGGCCATCTGTGGTTGGTAGAACTGTCGCCCTATCTTGCTGATTTTCCAGTTCTCTTTTATCTGCTTCTTCTAATTTTTGGATAGATGGTTCCAGCATGTGTGCGATGGGGATGTTAGCCAACTCGGCCGGTTTGAAGGTTGCCCCCAGAGTTGCTAGGGCATCTGTCTCCACGTTCTGGTCTCTGGGGATCTGCTTGAGTTTGTAATCTCTGAATTTTTGTTTCAAATCCTTTGCCACTTTTAGATAGGCTATCATCTTTGAGTCGCTGGCTATATATTCATCATTCACGTGGTCAACTATTAGTAAGGAGTCACTGAATATTTGCAAGTTCCTGACTCCTAACTCTAGAGCTAGCTGCATTCCTAGTATTAGGGCTTCATACTCCGTTTCATTGTTAGTTGCCTTAAATTCACATCGCACTGCTTGTGCTATCAGATCTCCCTGCGGAGACCGCTGGATGAGTCCTACACCTGCCCCCATTTGGTTGGAGGCTCCGTCAATATTCATCTGCCAGATTTCTGCTTCCTTGTTCCCTTCGAGGGTTAGGATCTCCTCGTCTGCTAAATTCTGGATAGCTGGGCTGAAATCTGACACAAAATCTGCCAGTGCCTGCGACTTTACCGCTGTTCATGGATCATACCTAGTATCATATCCAGTAAGGTGTATGGACCATTTCGACATTCTGCCAGACAGCTCAGGTTTCTCATCACAGATTTTAGTGGATAATTGGTCACAACATATATGTTGTGGGATTCAAAGTAGGGGCGCAGTTTGTAAGATGCAATTACCAGTGCTAGTACTAATTTTTTAAGAGATGTGTACCTGGTCTCTGTTGGCAGCAGAGACTTGCTTACATAGTAGACTGGCTTTTGCTCCTTGTCCTGCTCTCTGACTAGAACCTCACTTACTGCTACCTCTGTGACAGCTAGGTAGAGATAAAGTGGTTCCCCCTGCTCTGGCTTTGATAGTAGCGGCGGGGTGCTGAGGTAGTGCTTCAGCTCCTTGAATGCCTGCTCATGGTCTGCAGTCCATTCGAATTTCTGGCTCTTTCTCAATATGTCGTAGAATAGCCTGCACTTGTCTGAAGATCTCGAGATGAATCTGCTCAAAGCTGCCACCTTTCCTGCTAGCCTTTGCACATCCTTCGGCTTTTTCGGTGACTCTAGCTGCAACATGGCCTTAATCTGCTTGGTGCTGGCCTCAATTCCCCTTTGAGTCACGATGTATCCCAAGAATTTGTCGGATGAAACTCCAAAGGTGCATTTGGGTGGGTTCAACTTCATTTTGTATTCTCTGAGGGTGCTGAATGTTTCTTCCAGATGCTGCATGTGATCCTTAGCTTTTTATGACCACCACCATATCGTCAATATATACCTCCATGGTCCTTCCTATTTGCTCTTTAAACATCCAGTTGACCAGCCTCTGATATCTGTGTTGGAATAAGTGTCCTCCGACAATAATGCGATCACAACTGGTTATCTTAATGATCACATGTTTAAATCTCATTTTAAGAATACATGTGGGATGTAATATTTTACTGTCAACTGGTCCACACATATCGGTAATGATTGGCTGACTAGAGTTTGACATTACTGTCGTGCGACGGTGGTGATCAGTTGATCCCCTTAGGTCATACCTGTAGGGAAATACTCTTAATTGATTATTTAATTAATCGTATGCCGATACGAGTTAATTAAATTGCTTAAAATTGACGGATGATTTTGTGAGTAAAGTTAACGTGTCTTTTTGTAATTCGATTGAATTAGATACGGTCTAAGTAATCAAATTGTTTTATTACTTAGATAAAATTATTGTTTACGAAACAATTGAAATTGGATAAATAATTTATTATAAATACAAGTTGTTGAAATTTATAATTTGATAAACCATTTTGGTACATGTAATTAAGAATTACTAGTTGATTTTGTATATGACATATTTTTATTAATATGTTAATTTTTAATATGTTAAAAATACATTATAGTGTTACATGTCATGTAACATGTGACACATGACAAAATTGACAAATGACAAAATAAAATGGATCCTCCATTTTATATTTATATGTGCCGAAAAAATTAGAGGGTTTTAGTGGATAATTTGTGTTGATTTATTAATAAGTGGAAACACTATGATTACTACCTCTCATAACCTTGCATGCCTATGTTTTCTTGGGTAGAAAAATTAACCCATGCATTGGGCACTCTAATCCCCTCCAACCGGTTTATACAAGAGAAAATTATAGAGTTTTTCTCTATTATTATTCATTCACACTTCAACTTATTTTTTTGCTAGTGTGTTAAAAATTATGATTTTTCCTCTCTACAATTTATGATAATTCTAGAAAATAAACTCACATTATCCTATCCTCTTGACCGAAATGTTCAAGAGCATTGTAATTTATTTTGTATCAATTTTTAAGCAAGACTTATATTATTTCTAGTACATAAATAATATTAGTTATTAAGAGATTTCTTTGGGTATATGCTTTTGGGAGAGATTCTGTACTTGAATCTATGTTCATCCATTAATTGAAAGCTCAAGAACTAACAAGAAGGAGATCTTGTTGGTGCCCTTATAATCCGAAAATCATATGGTGAGAAAACAATTTTCTCATCTTTTGTTATTAAGTTTACATGCATAAGATCTAGTTTTAATTTTATGACTAAATTAAAATGTAACATATATGAATATGTCGAAATATGAGATATAGATTTCTAACAAGCGGTATCAAGAGCTTTGGTTGTTTGCATGCAAATCGGTTATAGTTTTTCCGAGTTATACGATTAACATATAAAACTTATAAATTTGTGTTTATTATGATATATCACGAAATTTATTATGCATGTTAAAGTTTCTGATACTAAAATGTTTTAGGATATTTTGGTTTAATTTATGGATTTTATTGTTCATTTTTATATAATATTGGCATTAAAATGTGATTTTTATGATAAAAATGTCATTTTTGGACGCAAACTAGCTAAACTTCGAATTTTTCAGTAGTTTTTGGATATGTTTTCACATATAATATTTTTAGATGATCTGGAAAGTTTTAGAATTTTTGGAGTTTTTATGCTCGAAATATGGATTTTTCATGATAAAGATCGGATTTAGATGGAAAATAGGTTAATATGAGAAATATTTCGAATATGGTCATAGAAATTTAGTATGTTGTCACATGCAATTTTACAAGATGTGTGTAAAATAATAGGCTATAATGAAGTCTTCATGCATGATTTATGAATTTTTGATGAAAAATAGCATAAATAGTGACTTAATTAGTAAATAATTGCTAAAACATACTTCATGACTAAGGAAAAACGTCACATGTTGCATTTTATTATCTTTTTCAGATCTAAAATTGAAAAGTTGATGAATATAATTTTTCTCATGTTTTTATGATTATTATTGATAAATCCGATAATCCGCAACATAGTTTTTCCGATAATTTTTCGAAATTTTAACCTAAGTTTTTGAACATTATGAGTGTCATGGTATTTCATCCAGAATGTTCATAAGTTTAAATTTCAAATTTCAAATTTATTTGATTTTTTGTGATTTATTTGAAGTTTATAGCATTTTATTGTAATTTTGGGTCCATTAATGAACAATTTTAAGAAATATGAGTTAATTATAGTCAAATAGTTAGTGGAGACTAATTTTGAGTCCTAAGTTGGTTAGGGTAATTAACTTGTGCATAAATATGAATTTATGTAATTTATTGTGATTTTAAAAGGTTGAATCACGCAAATCCGTAAAAACCGTTTAATATATGATATTGGCTCCTTAAGGCGATTTAGCATAAAATTGGGCATGTTCATACATATTATAATGCTGCATTTTATTTATGATTGTCATAATTTTATTTTATGTAATTTTTGAATTATGTAATTTTAATTAGTATGGCCTTAGTTTTTAATTGGTATTACCCGAAATGTATGGGAATATCGATTCGGTTGTAATTTATTGTGATCTCGTATCACCGTTTTTTAATTTAATAGGTTTATTTTATTTTAATTACAAATGTATAATAGGAAATTATGTAATTTCTTATGTAATTTATTTATTCCGGAGATCCTTGAAGACGGTGTCACTCAAGAAGGCGATACATTAAAGACGGTGTTATCTCGAGATGCGTGCCAAAATCGAAGTTCAAGGGACCAATGGAGTTGGTTTCCGAATATGTAATAGTTAATTAGATTTTCTATTTTAGGATAGCCATACTAGGATTTATTTTATATTTTGCATTTTATTTATATGTTGCATGCATCGCTAAATCGCCATAACTAAAACATGCATTGTCATTTTAATCGAGTTTATCGACCGTGTCAATTAGAATTATTAAAGTTCACCGCTTTAGTTCACTTAAAACGTGATAGATAATAAATTGACATGACCTCTCGCTAAAATAATCAATTGAGAAATAGCCTTACCAAAAAGTAGAAACCATGAAAACCTATTTCATGAGGGAGTGCACTCGGCTTTACCGGGATACAAACCTTGTTACGTAGGGGAAGTGAGTGATAAATGTCTACCCACCGAGTTTATAAAGATGAGGGTTGTTTTCGGCTTTACCGATGCCCAAGTTGATGTAAATTTGGATCTTGGACACATTTATTCGAAATTTGGGTTGAACTCAACGAAAGTATTCTCGACGGTTGCCGGATGTGTTTCGGGCTAAAGATAAATATTAATGTAATTTTATCGACCAAGAGTTCTAAAAGTAGAATCGATTAAAGTGTTAATCCACCGAGTTATATTGATAAAGGTTTGTTTTCGGCTTTACCGATGCCTAAGTTAATATGAATTTGGGTCGTGGAATCATTTATCATAGTTGGGTAGAGGTCACTATGTAAATGCTTTTCTTGTTATTTACAAGTATTATTATAACGATAAATGTTAAGTTTTCCCCTATTCCGTTAGCATATTGTTCTATTTCTTTACCACAATTTATATATACGATATCATTTCGATTTTGATTCAAATCTCCATTAAAACATCGTAACTAAAGACAAAATATAAATTTGCTTCTAAAACCTCAAATGAACCATTGCTAAGGATCTCTTGTAAAGAGTATAGATTAAAGTTATTCATTATCAAACAGGTTTTTGATTCTTGACTAACACATCTACTTACAATGGATTGTTTTTCATATACTTAATTGAATTAAGTACCTTGAAGCGATAAATTGTTTTGGTAATTAGATTTGTCAGAATTCGTAATTGACCAAAATAACGCAACCACTTCAATGAAAGTTTTAAGACTAAAACGATTGAATTGAAGAGTAGTCTTCATAAGATTCAACTTTGCTTCTCTAAGTAAAGATTCTTTGAAATGAGTGGGAGCATTCTCTTAAACCGTTAAGAAAGGGATGAGGTTCAAAGAAGTAAAATTAGAATGGAATTGATACAAGGTAATGTTAAAAGTAACGTTATTGAGAATAACAATGCTAAACCTATCAATCCCGACCAATAAAGTTTCCATTGTCTTAAATGTTGGACACAAGAAAGGAAACTACCCCAAATTATTGAAGAATCAACAAGTTATTTGTGGGACATCTAATGGGATCTTCTTCTTTAAATGTTTATTTGATTGACATAAATTTTGCTAGTACTACTTCGTCAATATTAGAAACCGGTGGTGGTTTTCATCATTATGTTTGATACATAGGATGATTAGAATATGACGACTAGCGACAATAATGTTGAGAGATAGAGTCATTGTGTACTAAATCTAGTTTTTGGGTTTAGAGTTGTACTTAATTGTGACTATTAAGTAAATAAACTCTAAATAAGAATATAAACTTGTTAAGATACAAAAGGAGGTTTCACTTTTGTGACCCTATACACCATGATTTGATGTATGGCTAGCCCATTATCAAGGTGAGTATATTCTAAACCAAACTAAGATGATATATCATGTAGATGATGCAAGACTCAAATTGGTATCCCAAGATTAAACCTTAAATTCTGGAATGATGAACACAAAGAGTTATCGAGTACTCTTAGAACCATTAGATTGTTAATCTTATGGTATATGCGTATCTTGTATTCAAAGCAAGATGTCTCGTGCTTTTTGGTTGAAAAGGGGATCAAGAATGTAAGTCATTGACACATAATAGGTTGATCATTTACTTTTACCAACGATTTAAGTTGACCCTAATGTGTTCACTTAATAAGGTAAATAAAGAAATCTTTGAAGAAGTTCAAATGTTCAAAGAATCACGATTTAGTCGTGATGGGATTATCAAAGTGAAGACTTTGATATAACCCAAAGGAAATGTGATTTAGAATCACAAGTTAATCTCTCTTAGCACGCATTATGGAATAATGTGTGGTTGGATAAGAAATCAAACGCTATTCGATATGGTTTGGACTTCGATCAAGTTACTTTGAGTTACTTGATCCTTTTGGGAATTTTATCATTTTTGTCTAAATTATTTTTCCACTAAATCTAAAACGATTCATATGAGATATGAAATGGTAGAGTACCAAATTTGTAAGTTTTCACAAGAAACAAATGCTCATTTTTCCTTCTTATAATCACGAGTAAAATGGCTTTGTGGCTCGTGAAGCTGTCTTTCTAAAATACAAGTTTATTTCTGAAAGACAGAGTGGGAGAAATTATTCAAGAGCCACAAAGAATGTTATGTCGCAAGAAACTGGTCTTTCTTGGCTACATGAGACATTTTGTGTAAGACGTTGTTTCTTCAAAACCTAGGAGGTTAAGGCCATCACTTGTTGAAGATGATGAATTAGTGTTACTTTTAAGAAAGTAAAGAGCTTAAAGTCAAGAGCTTACAACTTACAAAGAAATTGTTTGATTCGAGTTACTTCTGGAAAGTAATGAATAAATGACTTACATAAGAGTGTTTAAGTCACAACTCAATACAAGGCTTAGAGCCATGAAAATCCGAAATAAATTCCGAGTGGAATTTTTGGATATCTAAGAGAGATATCATAGCTTGATTAGTTGCAAAGTGTTTTGCACTATTCGGATCTTCTTAGGGATTGTATTTCATTAAGATGATATACATATAACGAGTTAATCTAAAACCCACTTCTTCAATTAGAAGGAATGTATTCAATACATGTCATGAGTTTTATAGATTCTTACAATCCTAAGATAATGTGCAACTTAAGAGATGGTCTTGAGTAGGACATCAATGAGTTGGAATCAATGATTTGATCATGGTATAAAATTTTTTCCGATAAGTCGAGAAGTTGTGTTTATACATGAAGTTTAGTGGGAGTTACGGAAATCTTAATTAGTCTTATATGTGGATGACATATTGATCATTGAGAATGATTTAAGACTTTTGGAGTTTTATAATACATCTTTAATATCCGGATTTATGAAGATAAATCTACATGATATTAGCGTCAAATAAGAAGTCTCATGTTGATAAGATTCATGACTAGTTCAATAAAATTGAACATATTTGATTGATTCCATTTGCTTCCGCTGCCGAATCAATTAAATAGAAAATGATGTATAACACTTCATATACTTTGAGTATGATGAATTGTTTCAAATCGAATTTAAGTAATGGTTACCTAGTAAGCCATAAAGATTACCCTTAAGTGCTTGCAGAAGCATTAAGAATGTAATGCAAATTGGTTTTGATGCAATTTTGTGTAAGGGTGTTACACAAGTGACAATTGACAATTGAGATTGCGCATGGTTTCCGACAAAACCATAATCAAAACACATTAGGATGGTTAAGATACCATTGTGGCTATGTTATTTAAGAAATAGATTTTCTAGAATCGTTCTAGGCAATAAAGAACAATGAGAAATATTTACAACAGAAATTGAGTACACTTGCAATCATGAGATGTGCAAGAAGGATGAGTCCCGCACACTATGAAAACAGTGGGAGCTATTCTAAGGCTAGAGGGCCTATGTCCTGATTGGATCTCGACACGTACTCAGAAAGTTTTGTAATGCAAATGTATACATTACAAAGGAAAACGAGTATGTAGTAAGGTTGAGTAAGGTACAAGAAGTTGATAAAACCTACTTACCAAAGCCTTCTCATAGACTTAACATGATGAGCCATGTCATTTCAATTAAATTGAGATGAACAACTACATTCAAGATCAAATTAGATTATAGAATATGAAATAGAAATCAGGCATTGACTATTCATATGTGATAATCGCATTTGTCGTTCGAGTTTTTACTTTAAAAACTCTTTTCTTATATTTTGTTACATCCAAACGGGTTGTAGAGACAATTGAACCCCGTTAAAGTGAACACGGATTAGCATTGTATTCGCCCACAATCACTTACATGAGGTGACGTCTCGAAGTGACTAGAGTGTGATGCGATTGATGGCAAGTTCAAGTGCCATAGAGTCATGTGAGATGACTAGTCGATCACATAGGCAGACTGTTAGGAACACTTTGTCGGGCCTTATGACCGCTTATAGAGTTCTGGCGAATTTATATAGCCTGGTCGTGGCGAGAGCTACTATAGTATTCTAATGAGTCAATTCTTTTGACTAAAGACTGTTCGCCTAAGGTGGCACAGTTTCAGATTAACTTTGATTTGTGTTACTACGACCTTCGTAAATGGGGTCAAATGGGCATATTTTGGGTTATGATGGCTGTGGCTAGTCGAAGGGAATAAGTGCGATAGGAATTGTCCACCCCCTTGTCAGGGTTAAAACAATATCTCAAGGCCACTCGAGGAGTAATGAACTGGAAATGCGTGGCCACGCTCGGAAAATATCTATGGTAGATAAATCCGGTCAATCAGTTATTCTCCAGATCGAGGAAACCACTCTCGATATGATCACTTGCAAGTACGACCTGAAAGACACCTTGCATTGAGTGGGAGATAGTAATAGGACAAGAGAATTGGTGACGCACACTTGTCCTATTGTTGGAATAAGTGTCCTCCGACAATAATGCGATCACAACTGTTGATCTTAATGATCACACGTTTAAATCTCATTTTAAGAATACATGTGGGATGTAATATTTTACCGTCAACTGGTCCACACATATCGGTAATGATTGGCTGACTAGAGTTTGACATTAATGTCGTGCGACGGTGGTGATCAGTTGATCCCCTTAGGTCATACCTATAGGGAAATACTCTTAATTGATTATTTAATTAATCGTATGCCGATACGAGTTAATTAAATTGCTTAAAATTGACGGATGATTTTGTGAGTAAAGTTAACGTGTCTTTTTGTAATTCGATTGAATTAGATACGGTCTAAGTAATCAAATTGTTTTATTACTTAGATAAAATTATTGTTTACGAAACAATTGAAATTGGATAAATAATTTATTATAAATACAAGTTGTTGAAATTTATAATTTGATAAACCATTTTGGTACATGTAATTAAGAATTACTAGTTGATTTTGTATATGACATATTTTTATTAATATGTTGATTTTTAATATGTTAAAAATACATTATAGTGTTACATGTCATGTAACATGTGACACATGACAAAATTGACAAATGACAAAATAAAATGGATCCTCCATTTTATATTTATATGTGCCGAAAAAATTGGAGGGTTTTAGTGGATAATTTGTGTTGATTATTTTAATAAGTGGAAACACTATGATTACTACCTCTCATAGCCTTGCATGCCTATGTTTTCTTGGGTAGAAAAATTAACCCATGCATTGGGCACTCTAATCCCCTCCAACCGGTTTATCCAAGAGAAAATGATAGAGTTTTTCTCTATTATTATTCATTCACACTTCAACTCATTTTTTTGCTAGTGTGTTAAAAATTATGATTTTTCCTCTCTACAATTTATGATAATTCTAGAGAAATAAACTCACATTATCCTATCCTCTTGACCGAAATGTTCAAGAGCATTGCAATTTATTTTGTATCAATTTTTAAGCAAGACTTATATTATTTCTAGTACATAAATAATATTAGTTATTAAGAGATTTCTTTGGGTATATGCTTTTGGGAGAGATTCTATACTTGAATCTATGTTCATCCATTAATGGAAAGCTCAAGAACTAACAAGAAGGAGATCTTGTTGGTGCCCTTATAATCCGAAAATCATATGGTGAGAAAACGATTTTCTCATCTTTTGTTATTAAGTTTACATGCATAAGATCTAGTTTTAATTTTATGACTAAATTAAAATGTAACATATATGAATATGTCGAAATATGAGATATGGATTTCTAACAATGTGGACCCTGCGTTTTTTAGGCCGAAGGGCATGACATTGTAGCAGTATATTCCTCTTTCAGACATGAATGATGTCTTCTCCTGATCTGCAGGATTCATTTTGATTTGATTGTAACCGATCCAAGCATCTAAGAAAGTTAACATTTCATGTCCAGCTGTCGCATCCACCATTGCGTCAATGTGTGGCAGTGGGAAGGGGTCCTTTGGACATGCTTTGTTAAGGTCGGTGAAGTCCACGCATACCCTCTATTTTCCATTCTTTTTTGGCACCACTACCACGTTTGATAGCCACTCTGGATACTTTACCTCTCTTATCTTGCTTGCTGCTAGCAGGCTGTCTACCTCCTGGTTGATCACTTTATTCCTCTCATCTGCGAAATTTGTTTTTCTCTGCTGGATGGGGTTGCATCCTAGATCTATGCTAAGTTTGTGTGTTATGATGGATGGGTCTATTACTATCATGTCATCATGGGACCACGCGAAACAATCCATATTAGCTTGCATGAACTTGATTAGGTGCTGTCTGAGGTCTCGTGTGCATCCTGTCCCTATTAGCACGGTTCTCTCTGGGTGGAGCTTCTCCAGGTTGATCTGGTCTAACTCCTCGGCTGTGAGGGTTATATCCGTATAAGACCCTCTAAATTTAGGACTATAACGTAAATTTAGCATGCGATTATCGTCATAAAACATAAATACAATAAAGAAACGATAAGGAACAAGAATTAACCTCGGGTCCTTTATAGTGCGGCGTAAAGAACAGAAATTAACAGAGATTTCCTCCTAATAGTTGCACCCAAGACTTGTCCAAGATATGCCCTTGTGCTAGATGGTGTTCTCCGATTGACTTGCAATATTGGGAGAACTGATGTGAGTTTTCTTGAGATGTGAGATCTCGGTTTCTACAGAGAAGAATGCTCTTCGAAACCCTAGTTTACTGTAAAATGAATTGTCTAGGTCAAAAGGAGAGGGAGCCTCTCCTTTTGTGCAGTTCGGCCGAGAGCTTCAACAGAGGGAGTGGGCTTGTCCACTTCCTCCTTATTAAACTCGTGGTCCGGTCTAAAACTCGCTAAGATGTATATGACGCGGTTTATATTATAAATCGTCATCGGTTATCGGCTATTAAAACATCAACTAATAACACAGGTTAGTTGAAGTATTAATACATGTCCGACAAAGACGATATTGTATAATTTATTCAATATACATTAATTAAATATAAATCGCTTATATTTAATTTTACGAATTAACTGGTTAATTCGCCTTAGCCCATGATATTTAATCCGTATTAAATATAATATCTCAACATCATATTTTTGACTAATCACTAGTCAAATAACTCGGACTAACTGGTTAGTCAGATTTGGCATCTACATGACTGTATTTTCATACCGTCACATCTCTCGAACGTATCCTATAGGTGTGACTTTTAGGGACCAGTTGATCACCGTCATCTGTATGACAATAACGTCAAACTTATCTAGCAAGCCAACCGTTATTGATAAACGTGGATCAACTGATAATAATACCAAAAGTATGCCCTTTGATCCTTTTAGAGGTTTATAAGTCCTTGCACTAACTGTTAAGGACACCAACCCCAACAAGCTCCCACTTGTCCGTACAAGTGTATGTGCAATGACGTTATCCGCACTAACTGGAGGACACAAGCTCCAACAAACTCCCACTTGTCCGTACAAGTGTATGTGCGATAACCGATTCTCATATTCATTTAAAATTTCTCCCACTCAATGTAAAACAATTTGCAGATCTGGATCCACAAAGGTCGTATTTTACAATCGATCTGTATCTAGAGTGGTTTCCCCGACTAGAGAGTAACTTAACTGATAAAACGAATCCGTATTCGAGCATGGCCATGCATTTCGATTCTGACTCCTCGAGTGGCCCTGAGAAATATCGAGTACCTGATAAAGGCTGAATATTTCCTTCAACTCGACTCCTTCCGATCTAAGCACAGCATGAAATGACCCAGAAAAAATCTACTTGGCCCCCTACGGATGACCGTGAGAAAGAAACCAAAGTCACCCAAAATCTGCCTTAGTCTCAAGAGACAATCGATAGTCAAAAGAATCGACTCTTAGGATCACCATGGAGGTCCTATCCACGACCGGCACCGAATGTTATAAAACATTTAGGACTCCACGTCGATGTCACAAGTGTGTCCTACGAAATATCCGTATAAATCGCCTCGTGATTGGTCACAACCGGTTGACTTATGGCTCGTTGAACCCACCATCAACCAACGTCACAAAATAATTGCCAGAGTTATCAGCTCATGTGGGCAATTAAGGACTGAAAAGATATAATGTTCGTTCAGTTCACTTTGTGGTGTTCAAAATTTGTCGTACAAATCCACATGACAAACAAAATATATATATAAAATATCAAAACGATGATGTCGTATAGAGTACAAGAGAGAATGAATCCGATCCATAAAAGAGTACTACAACTTAGGAACACGTTTAATTCCCATGGAATTAACGTGCCCTTCATGCTTATCTTGTCGTAATGCTTTAGTGAGAGGATCTGCTATGTTATAATCAGTAGCAATCTTTTCTATCACTACTTCCTTTTGCTCCACGTAATTCCGGATTAGATGAGCTTTCCGTTGTACATGTCTAGACTTGTTGCTAGACTTTGGCTCCTTAGCTTGGAAGATGGCACCACTATTGTCGCAATAGATGGTGATCGGGTCATTCGAACTAGGCACTACAGATAGTCCATGTAAGAATTGACGCATCCATATCGCTTCCTTTGTAGCTTCGACGCGGCATAGTACTCGGACTCGTCGTAGAATCTGTGAATCGTTTGTTTCGAACTCTTCCACCGATCTGCGGCGCCATTAAGAGTAAAAACGAATCCAGACCGAGATTTCGAGTCATCTCGATCCGTTTGGAAGCTAGCATCTGCGTAGAATCGGTTGCGCATAGCTTTTGAGAGCCTCCATAAGTCAATGCCCAATCTTTAGTCCTCCGTAGGTACTTAAGAATGTTCTTGACAACCACCAATGTGGTTCACCCGGATGCTTTGTTGGAATCGACTTGTCATACTCAATGCATATGCCACGTCCGGACGTGTGCATATCATGGCATACATGATTGATCCTATAGCCGAGGCATAAGGAATTCGTGTCATGCGCTCTTTCTCTTCCGGTGTCTCTGGTGCCTGAGACTGGCTCAAATGCACCCCTGGAGACATAGGAAGGAACCCCTTCTTGGAGTTAGTCATGCTGAATCTCTCTAGGACTTTGTCTATGTAAGACTCTGATCGAGAGATAGCATCCGTCGTGATCTATCTCGATAGATACGGATGCCTAGAATTCTTTGTGCCTCTCCCAGATCTTTCATCTGGAAATGGTTTTTCAACCATACTTTCACCGAAGTTAAGAGAGGTATGTCATTCCCAATCAGGAGTATGTCGTCAACATACAATATTAGGAAGACAATCTTGCTCCCACTCGACTTGATATATAAACATGGTTCCTCGACTGATCGAGTGAATCCATTTTCTTTTATCACTTGGTCGAAGCGATGATTCCAACTCCTTGATGCTTGCTTAAGTCCATAAATGGAACGCTTAAGCTTGCACACTTTCTTAGGATGTTCTGGATCGATGAAACCTTCGGGTTGTACCATGTACAACTCTTCCTCCAAAAAACCGTTTAAGAAGGCGGTTTTCACATCCATCCGCCAAATTTCATAGTCATGAAAAGCGGCAATCGCTAAGATAATCCGAATGGAACGCAGCATGACTACGGGTGCAAAAATCTCATCGTAGTGCAAACCTGGCACTTGGGTGAAACCTTTAGCAACTAGTCGTGCTTTGTAGATATCTTGTTGACCTTCCACAGAATGCTTTATCTTGTAAAGCCATTTGCATTGAAGGGGACGAACCTTAGCAGGTAAGTCAACAAGATCCCACACGTTGTTCTCATACATGGAGTCCATTTCGGATTGCATGGCCTCAAGCCATAGCTTTGAGTCAGAACTAGTCATGGCACCTTTATAGGTTGCGGGTTCACTACTCGTTAAGAGTAGAACGTCATCTATATCATGTTCCTCGACCATACCAATGTATCTGTCTGGAGGAATAGAGACTCTTCCCGACCTCCTAGGTTCCTCAGGAATATTCACCGCAGCCGGGATTGAAGGAACAGGTTCCTCCAATGGTTGCTCGGTGTTTGGTTCTGGAATCTCCGACAGGTCGAAGGTTCTATCACTCTTTGCATTCTCGAGAAATTCCTTCTCTAAGAATGTCGCACTAGCCGCAACAAAAACACGTTGTTCGATTGGCGAATAAAAGTAATGACCACGTGTTCCTTTAGGATAACCTATAAAGTATGTCTTGACCGATCGCGGGCCGAGCTTATCTTCAGGTCTCCACTTGACATAAGCCTCGCAGCCCCAAACCCGTATAAAGGACAAGTTAGGGACCGTTCCCTTCCATAGTTCATATGGTGTTTTGTCAACAGCTTTAGACGGACTTCGGTTAAGTATTAGAGCGGCTGACAAAAGAGCATAACCCCATAATGAATCAGGTAAAACCGTGTGACTCATCATGGATCGAACCATATCAAGTAAAGTTCGATTTCTCCGTTCGGACACACCATTCAATTGAGGTGTTCCAGGTGGAGTTAAATGTAAGGCAATCCCACAGTCTTTGAGGTGTTGATCAAATTCGTGAGAAAGATACTCGCCACCACGATCCGAACGTAGTGTTTTAATCTTTCTACCCAATAGGTTCTGCACCCTATTCTGGTATTCTTTGAATTTCTCAAAGGATTCACTTTTGTGCTTCATTAAGTAGACATAGCCATATCTACTTAAATCGTCCGTGAAAGTGATGAAATACCTATAGCCTTCTCATGCGGTGATTGACATAGGTCCACATACATCCGTGTGTATGAGTCCTAATAGGTCAGCAGCGCGCATTCCAACACCTTTGAAGGAAATACGAGTCATCTTACCAATGAGACATGATTCACACGTGCCAAATGATTGAAAATCAAAGGCCGAGATAGCTCCATGTTTGATGAGCTGTTTTACGCGTTTCTCATTAATGTGTCCCATACGGCAGTGCCATAGATACGTTTGATCTTTGTCACCAACCTTTAACTTTTTATTCGTTACGTGTAATATTTCGGTGGTCTGATCTAAAACATAAATTCCATTCATGGAGACTGCCTTGCCATAAATCATATTGTGTAAAGAGAAAATGCAAGTATTATTCTCAATTACAAATGAAAAACCAAGTTTGTCAAGTGCAGAAACTGAAATAATGTTTTTGAAAGACTGGGTACATAATAGCAATCATATAATGATAACTCAAATCCGCTAGGAAGCTGGATCACATATGTTCCCCTCGAGACGGCAGCCACTCTTGCTCCATTCCCGACACGCAGGTCAACCTCACCCTTTACGAGAGGCTTGAGATTTCGGAGGCCCTGCACATGATTACACAGATGAGAACCACAACCAGTATCAAGTACCCAAGTTCCGTAACTTGCGTGGTTAATCTCAATCATATGAATAAAAGTAGAAGGAGAAGACATACCAACAGGTTTAACGCGACCGCTTTTATGTCCTCATGATAAGCAGGACATGTACGCCTCCAATGCCCAGTCTTGTGGCAATGATAGCATTCCATGTTTTCGGTTTTGCTCTTTGTCGCGCCTGATGAGTTACTTGCCTCACCAGGCCCACTCTTACCTGATCCCGACTTCTTAAACTTCGGCTTACCTACTGCTAGGTTTGCCTGAGCTTTGCCCTTACCTTTCCCTTTATTCGACACAACGAGAACATCCTGTTTCATGCTCCCACTGAACTTCATGTCCTTCTCGGTGCCGTACGAGGAGGAGTGCGATTCATGCGGAGTTTTCTTCAAATCATTCATATAGTAATTCGCTCTAAATTGCGAATAACCATCGTGGAGTGAGTGAAGAATGCGGTCGATAACAATGTTCTCGCTGATGTTACAGTTAAAGGTCTCCAGTTTCTCGACATTCTCAATCATGCTGAGAATGTGTGGGCTAACCGGTTGGCCCTTCTGGAGTCTCGCATCAAAGAAGCGAGTGGTATGCTCATAGGTCACGATTCTCGGTGCTTTCGAGAATTCCTTAGTGAGTGTGGTGAAAATCTTGTTTGCACCATGGGCTATGAAGCGTTTCTGCAAATTGGGTTCCATTGCAAAAATGAGTACGTTTTTAATCGCACCCGCTTCCATACGTAAATCATTAAACTTGGTGATTTCAAAGCGGCTCTAGCCGTAGGACCTGGGTTTGCCGGGATGGGCTCTAATAGATATTTGAGCTTCCCGTCGCCAGCACAGATTCCGTAATGCCGCCTCCTAGTCCGCGAAGTTGGATCCATCATTCTTCAGTCGAGTAGACTGATTCATCTGATTCATGAAGATCCGAAGCCAGGACTCACGGTCCAATGTGGCACTTGGCATTGGGTTATCAGTAGAACCAGCCATTTGTTGTTTAGCAGTTTAAAAACGTGATCTACACTGAAAAGAAAGAAAAACAAAACGAAATAAGCAACTCATCGAGGTGATTTAAGTCTATTTTAAAATTCATTTTAAACATGTAGACTCTTGCACTTGCATAATTGATCTTCCTCAAGAATGATACAAGTGATCCCAAGACTCAATTTCTGTAAATTGATAAGCCAACTGTTTAGCTAATTCTTCCGGAAGAACTCTTGGTCGATAGATTTCCGTAAATCCTATCTATAGTCCACCATGATCACAGGATCGTACGAGTGACCATAGTGTTGAGATAAAATAGGTCAATCGGTTCCAACTTACCCGACGTAGAAGGGGTCATATTATGCCTACCGACGAAGAAGGGACTCATTGGAGTTTGACCTATAAAGACCGTTCTCAATTTTTGTTTATACGAGGAAGATCCCATCAACTAAATTATAATTCATATTAAGTGAACGAATAACTAGCGTCTGCGTGAATGAATTAATTTGGGTGATGGCTTATAAAAATCGTGTGACATACGAATGTCAAAGAAAACTAACTCGTGACCTCTATATGTGTCAGTTTTCATGCAATTATTAGGTGGTTTGGTTTTTAGGCGGAATATGATGCATATAATCGTTACGAAAAAAATAAATAATTGAATGCAATACGTAAATAAAAATTCCTAGTGTGGCCTATCCTAGTAAAACAAAACATAAAACAACTTTGGAATCCACCGTTGGACCCGAGAAGCTTGTCTTGATGTTCCATCTTGATCCAAGTAGCGGGAGTGAGCATCCGGTCTCCATCTTTGGTCTTCTCAAAAATTACAATTTAAAATTACAAAAATAAACCTATTTACATTCTAATTAAAAACTGTAATTACAAGTGAAAAATCCAAAACGGAGATACGAGATCTCAAAATACAACCAAGACCGTGTTCCATCATTACGGTAACACGTTCTACTAAGGCCACACTAAGTTACAACCGTTTGCAAAAATTAAATACGTAATAAAAAAACATTCACGGCATTCAAGATAAACGATAAATAAAAATGCATCAACTAAAAACAAATTCATTCGTGACATAATTCCGTAATTATGTTAAATTTATCCAAACCACCTTTTAATGATTAAAATTCATGTGATAAAACCGCTTCTATCATTTAATTTTAATCCATTACAATCCGTTACTTTAAATGCGCTTTAAAATAACTTAATGGTACGTGTGTGAACCGTGTCACAATCATAGCGAGTGTACAATATCCGTATAAAGTACATATTGAAGCCAAAAGAAAATTTAAATCAAAAGAAACAAATTTTCAAAGCTGTCAGAAACGAAAACCCTCGATCCAGGGACAAAAGTTCTCGATCGAGGAACAAAAGGGACTCGATCGACTGAACTGCAAGTCGATCGAGTGGATGGCCAATCAGAAAGTGCTCGATCGATCAACCGTGGTCGATCGAGTACTTTAATCAGCAAATCTGCTCGATCGAGTACGAGGACAACTCGATCGAGCAGTAGGGTTTTGAAAAGGGGTCGATCGAGTACAACAGGGACTCGATCGAACAAAACATGACAGAAAAACACACTCGATCGATTAAAAACTTGTTCGATCGAGTACAAAACTTTCTGAAAAACTCCAAACCCTCGTGAAACAAGTTTTATGATACAAAATCAAAACAATTTTGATCAAAAACGCATAAAATCAATTTTATAATTGACAAAACTTTAACATATTGCTATAATATCTGTATAAAATAACAAGATGCAAAAACGAATTGAAAACAAAATCAGCCGTGTAAAGAGCCGCACGGTTTTCAATGCACAAAATCATCGTTTCATAATCGTTTTATGAAAAACACATAGAAAAATTTACGTGGCCTCGCTCTGATACCACTTGAGGGTTATATCCGTATAAGACCCTCTAAATTTAGGACTATAACGTAAATTTAGCATGCGATTATCGTCATAAAACATAAATACAATAAAGAAACGATAAGGAACAAGAATTAACCTCGGGTCCTTTATAGTGCGGCGTAAAGAACAGAAATTAACAGAGATTTCCTCCTAATAGTTGCACCCAAGACTTGTCCAAGATATGCCCTTGTGCTAGATGGTGTTCTCCGATTGACTTGCAATATTGGGAGAACTGATGTGAGTTTTCTTGAGATGTGAGATCTCGGTTTCTACAGAGAAGAATGCTCTTCGAAACCCTAGTTTACTGTAAAATGAATTGTCTAGGTCAAAAGGAGAGGGAGCCTCTCCTTTTGTGCAGTTCGGCCGAGAGCTTCAACAGAGGGAGTGGGCTTGTCCACTTCCTCCTTATTAAACTCGTGGTCCGGTCTAAAACTCGCTAAGATGTATATGACGCGGTTTATATTATAAATCGTCATCGGTTATCGGCTATTAAAACATCAACTAATAACACAGGTTAGTTGAAGTATTAATACATGTCCGACAAAGACGATATTGTATAATTTATTCAATATACATTAATTAAATATAAATCGCTTATATTTAATTTTACGAATTAACTGGTTAATTCGCCTTAGCCCATGATATTTAATCCGTATTAAATATAATATCTCAACATCATATTTTTGACTAATCACTAGTCAAATAACTCGGACTAACTGGTTAGTCAGATTTGGCATCTACATGACTGTATTTTCATACCGTCACATCTCTCGAACGTATCCTATAGGTGTGACTTTTAGGGACCAGTTGATCACCGTCATCTGTATGACAATAACGTCAAACTTATCTAGCAAGCCAACCGTTATTGATAAACGTGGATCAACTGATAATAATACCAAAAGTATGCCCTTTGATCCTTTTAGAGGTTTATAAGTCCTTGCACTAACTGTTAAGGACACCAACCCCAACAAGCTCCCACTTGTCCGTACAAGTGTATGTGCAATGACGTTATCCGCACTAACTGGAGGACACAAGCTCCAACAGGCTGGAGGTTCAATGTACTAATCCTGGACATGCTGCTTCTATAATTGCTATGCTGGGGGGCTGGCAGTGCACTTTAACGCTTTCTTGTAGCAGCCTCTAGCTTCCTCCTTGTCTCCTCGTATTGTCTCTACTCCCATGGTGTGGGGAACTTTACACATTGATGGTATGTTAAGGGGACTGCTTTTATCAGATGCAAACATGGTCTTCCGAGAATAACATTGTAGGTAGATGGTCCATCTATGACCAAGTACCTTACCTGTTTATTAACTCCTCCTGCATAGGTTGGGATCACGATTTCTCCCAGTGAGTTAGCTATCTCTCCACTGAACCCTACCAGCGGGACGATTTTCTTTTGCAAGTCCTTCTCGCTGAATCCCATGTTTTCTATGATTTTCAGCATAATTAGATTGACCGAGCAACCAGTATCTACCAGAGCCTTTCTAACTGTGCAATTAGCCATTGACAGTATTATGATAAGTGCATCATGATGTTTTTGTCCGTCATGTACATCCTCTTCGTCAAAAGCAACACCTGGCAGGTCACTGTGAGAAATTCTACAGGAAGCTTCTGGCCTATCTCCCTTAGTCTCAGTAGCACGCCTTTTGGCTGCTGAATATGTCAATGCGCTTAAGTCTGAGCCGCTTGTTATCACGTTTATTATCTTGGTGCATGTAGGTGGCGTTGCAGGCTTTACGGAGCCAACCTTATCATGTTGCTTGCCCCCACGTGGTAATAGGTGGCTCAGTTCCCCTTGCTCGTATAGGCGCTTAATCTCCCTGCGCAGCGTGTTGCAATCCTCCGTGTTATGCCAGATGTCACGATGGAACTCACATTTTTTCTTACTGTCTTTTCGCCATGACTGTCCTTCTACTGGTGGCCTGGGCCACCTTACCCCTTCTCCCATCTCTCTAAGTGCTTTCACGATTCCTCCAACGCCAGTTGTTAATCCATACTCTGCCAGCATCGATTCTGTTGACTCCCCTACCATATGGCATGTATCTTTCCTCTTTCTTGCTGGTGGGTTACTTTCTATTTGACTTCTCCATGGCCGATGCGCTGGATACGCTTGACGTACTTGGTATGATGGCTCTGGCTAGGATATCTTCTTTTAGTCTGATCGCAGCTGTTGCCTTTTCTTGCACTGCTTCAAAGCTATGGCAAGGGTGCATAGTCAGCTGCTTATACAGGTCTGACTCATGGTGTAGGCCCCTTCTGAAGGCATCCACTGCTGTTGACATGTCACATTCTCGTACTACCACCTTCTCATCGTTAAATCTAGTGTTGTACTCTCCAATGGTCTCACTTGCTCCTTGAACAATTCTATACAAGTCGCCTGCATGCTTTTGTGGCTTCCGGCTGCTTGCGAATTGCTGAGTGAATGCGTTTACCAGGTCGGCAAACGTGGATATTGATCTGTTAGGCAAAATTACGAGCCATCGGAGTGCTAGCCCCGACAGTGTAGATCCAAACCCCTTGCACATACATGCTTCTTTTACGTGTCCTACAACTGTCACTGTCATCATTTTCTGCTTGTATTGGCTTATGTGGTCAAAGGGATCTGTTGTGCCATCAAAGAGAGACATGTTTGGATTTGTGAATCCCTTTTGCATGGCGATAACAAATATTGCATCCACGAATTGCGAGTCAGCATAACTGTCTGGTGCTGCCTTCTCGAGTGGAGGTGGCAGTCCTGGGACCCTGCTTAGCATCTCCCTCAGTTCTAGATACTGCTGATTGGTCAGGCATCCTGAGTCCGAGCTGCGTCTGTCTACAATCTGCTGATTTAGAGTGCTACTTCAAGGCCCGAATTCTTGAGGATTCTGATGCGGCGTGGTACCTAATGGAGCTGAAGTCACGAACGTTCCCTGGTGCCAGCTTACCTGCGGACTACCATGGATCCTGCACCTGGTGGTTGGGTAGTTGTCACGAGTTTACCAACTGGGATTTTACCTAGTTGTATTCCCACACGGCTGGCGGGCTGCCAGCTGTCTGGTGTGAGGTATCGAAGTCCTTGCAGGATTATCCTTTCTCCTGTTGGTACTGCTGTCAGATCTAATCTTGTTACCAGTTCGGCTGGTATCTGCCGAGGTTGACTCTTACTGCCTGATGCCCTCTATGTGAGATCTGCTACTGGGCACGACCTTCATCCTCCGCGCTTGCTCGTGTGCTGGATTGTTGTCTCAGGATGTCTATATGTGCCTAGAGTTCCCTTTTCCTCTTCCTTGCCTCAGCTTCTGCCTTCCTCTGGTCTTCTCGCATACCTTTCATGACCTTCTGCAGATTTTCCATGCCACTAAGCAAGGTTTGTGTTGGACTTGGCAGTGGAGTAAGGCCTGAACTTCCTGTTCCCCTGTCTGATCTGGGTTGTGCCACCACAATAGGAGTTTTGGGAGGCAGAGTGGCTTTTGTCACGGTTGTGATTCTTGGTGTGTGTCCGGGGGCCTGAGTTTGAGCCGCTGATGCTGGATTTTGGATAGGATTTAGTGGTATCGATAGCTGAACGCTCCCTGACACAGCTGTTGGTGTTTGTTTGTCCATTATATGTCTGAGTAATTAACGATTGACGACCACAATGCCCCATGGTGAGCGCCAAACTGTTTTGGTAATTTTCTACCGAATTAGGTTAAGCAAGGTCAATGTGGTCTTACTCGTTGTACGTTGATTGAGTGTTTATGTTAATCCTAAATAAAGAAATTAAAGATGTACATAAAAGGTTAACACAAGAGATTTGGTGACGCGGAAAACCCAATTTGGAAAACGACCGCGGGAAGGGATGGTACCTGATACTTGTCTTTTATATGATGTTTTACACCCCATTTTACACGCATTTCAGAGCTCATTTATGTAGTTTAAGGCTACTATTTGCCCCATTTCGTCCACTTTCGTATTTTTATGTAATATTGCAGATTTATGCGGAAATGAGTAGATTTTGAGCCAAATCCGTCCCCGAGTATCTTGCACTGCATTTGACGTGAAGTATTTACTCAAGGAACGAGCTTGGTGCGCATTTCGAGGCCCGAAAGAGAAGTCCACGAGAAGTTAGAAGTCAAGTATCAGCTACTTCAGTCGATCGACCACTGCCTTCAGTCGATCGACCAACCCATGGGTTCCAGGTAGCTCTTGTTCAAGATAGACCCGATCGATCGACCCCCATCGATCGATCGACCAAACCGATACTTCAGACGTGAATTAAAAGATCGAGGAACTTGAAGCCCATTGTATTTAGGTTTTGGAAATAAGAGCTACGTTGTATTCTATATAACGTAAGCTAGGTTTGCAGAATAATCATCCAATTTTTATTCAAGTTTAGCATGCAGTTCTTTAGGAAATAATTAGGGTTTGGAATATTGTTTTCGCATTGGATTTTCGTTTATGCTATTAATCTTTCCGTTACAATTCATCTTCAATTTCGGTATTCCCCTACTCTTATTTCAGTTCATCTTTATTGTGTTGATAGTATAGGAATTGATAGTTAGTTTCCCGAAGCCATAATTATCATTTTATGCTAATCTTTTATTCCGTTAATTCAGGCATGAAATCAGTAGTTTTAATCCTTAATATTATTGTTGTTTCCACTATAGTCATGAGAAGCTAAATTATTCGTGCTAGGATGTAGGGGATCTGTAGGATTAGGCGGCATTAGAATAGTGGCCTGAAATATTGCAGATTTATGCGAAAATGAGTAGATTTTGAGCCAAATCCGTCCCCGAGTATCTTGCACTGCATTTGACGTGAAGTATTTACTCAAGGAACGAGCTTGGTGCGCATTTCGAGGCCCGAAAGAGAAGTCCACGAGAAGTTAGAAGTCAAGTATCAGCTACTTCAGTCGATCGACCACTGCCTTCAGTCGATCGACCAACCCATGGGTTCCAGTAGCTACTGTTCAGCATAGACCAGTCGATCGACCAGTCCCATCAGTCGATCGACCAAACCGATACTTCAGACGTGAATTAAAAGATCGAGGAACTTGAAGCCCATTGTATTTAGGTTTTGGAAATAAGAGCTACGTTGTATTCTATATAACGTAAGCTAGGTTTGCAGAATAATCATCCAATTTTTATTCAAGTTTAGCATACAGTTCTTTAGGAAATAATTAGGGTTCGGAATATTGTTTTCGCATTGGATTTTCATTTATGCTATTAATCTTTCCGTTACAATTCCTCTGCAATTTCGGTATTCCCCTACTCTTATTTAAGTTCATCTTTATTGTGTTGATAGTATAGGAATTGATAGTTAGTTTCCCGAAGCCATAATTATCATTTTATGCTAATCTTTTATTCCGTTAATTCAGGCATGAAATCAGTAGTTTTAATCCTTAATATTATTGTTGTTTCCACTATAGTCATGAGTAGCTAAATTATTCGTGCTAGGATGTAGGGGATCTGTAGGATTAGGCGGCATTAGAATAGTGCCCTAAAATCGCGTGTCAGTCGATCGACTGCCATACTTGGTCGATCGACTGACCACGTGAGGTGTTACCTTCGTTTTAATTGTTTTAATTTCTATATTGGACGAATCGAGTGCACGCGACTAGTTGAATGTGTAGGATATGACTGACCCATTAGATCGAAAGATAGGGAAGGTTGATTGACCATAAATTAAAATGACTAAACTATGCTGAGATCGAAAGATAGGTAAAGTTTAGGTTTTTAGTCACTTTTCAGGATGAAAGTCAGTATTAGTGATATTAGGGGCTTGTAGTGAGATCGAAAGATTCTAGATGTTAAGAGTGGACCGAGAGGACCTCTTGTTTTCCCGCCTCATGTGTTTGATTTAGACCTACTTAGTATGCTGCTGCCGAAACTATAGTGAACCGACCATCCTAGTACCCCTTCTTTTATCTGTTTTATCCGTCTATTTAGTTTATTGCCTTTAGCTATAGACCAAATTAATTCAACCCCCACATTCGTTACCTTAGACTAGAATTAGACAATTATTAATTACATTCGCCTCCTTGTGGTTCGACCCTGTTACCACTAGCCTTGGTTAGTTTTAATAGGAAATATAAATATTATTTTTGGTACTCACAACGACGGGTATCAAATTTTGGCGCCGTTGTCGGGGAGGCAATTGTTCTAATATTTAGTTGTTTTATTTTAGTCTGTTTCTTAGTTTAAGGAACATTCGTTCCTTAAACTATTCTCATATTCTTTTTGTAGTTTCCTCTTATGCGCAGGTCACAGGGTGGTGAATTAGTACCTTTCAATCCTGAGATTGAGAAGACCTTGCGTGAGTTGAGACGATCATCTAGGATATTGCCGACAAGGGAGGAGCTGAGTACTCTGTCTAGTTACTACGAGAACGAGCTATACGAAGAGGATCCACCTTCATCACCCATTTCCACTTCTTCAGCTGAGACAGTCACTTCTCCAGAACTTCCAGTTATGGCTGAAGAAGCGAGTATAGTAAGTCACTCTGAGCCGACAGCTGCAAATCTATACAAGGGGTTTTAATTACCTGGAGCTGATAGGAAATTCGAACCGAAGCCTGCTTATATCAACTTGGTTGAGAGGAACCAATTCGGGGGAGCGGCAAATGAAGATGCAGCCAAGCATATGGAGATTTTTATTGATTATTGCTGCTCTATACCCCCGCCGACCGATGTGACCCAGGACCAGATAAAGGAGACCATGTTTATATTCTCACTCCGCGATGCTGTAAGGGAGTGGTAAAAAAATCTGGACCGAGCTGCTAATGGGATCACCGACTGGAATTCTTTGGCCTTGGCATTCTACAAGAAGTACTTTTCTGCCTTGAAGACGAATGCTATTAGAGCTCAAATCACGAGCTTTAAACAGGGGCCTGATGAGAACTTTCATGAGGCATGGGTCCATTTCAAGAAACTGGTGCGAACCATTCCGCATCATGGGTTTGAGAAGTGGAGCCTATGCAATCAGTTCTACAATGGGCTATATGACGATCAAAGGGCTATCCTTGATGCGACAGCTAAAGGCAGATTCCAGGAGAATATGGGAGAGACTAAGGGGTGGAAGATCATTGATGACTTGGCCACCCACAAAGCTGAGTATGGGAATTCCCGGGGAAATCAAAGGAGAGCTGCTGAATCTCCTTCTGTAGCTGCATTAGAAGCTCTCACGACGAGATTTGACAAGTACGAATTGGGAGGAGCTTCCAAAGGAGGGATTTACCATGTAAATGCTGTCTCAGACGGTCCTTTCGTCTGTAAAAGATGTGGAGCTGAGGGACATGTTTCAGACAATTGTCCTAGTCCTTTCGAGTCTTGCGCTGCCTTTCAACATTATAGGCAAACAAATACTTACTATGAGCCGAATGTCCACCCCAACCTGAGGTGGAGTAGCCAAAATGTTTTGAATCCGACTCAACCTCCACAGCAGCAGCAGCAGCAGAACTATGTGCCCCCTCATAAGCAACAACAGTTCCAAAAGCCTCTGTATGTCCCACAGCAGCAGCAACAAACCCAAGGTTCTGATTTCAATGAGTTAAAGAATTTGTTGCTGAAGGAATCCCAGGCTAGAGAGGCCGGGATGAAGATGTTGGAGAGCCAAATTGTCCAATTGGCTAGTAAGAGCACAACTCGAGCCCCGGGACACTTACCGACTCAGACGGAGCAAAAAGAGACCCTCAATGCTATCACTTTGAGGAGTAGATCTACCCTTGAAGGGCCTGCTATGATAGAGGATGCCCCTGAAAAAGATGAGGCAGAACCGAGTCAGAAGAAAGCTGGAACGAACAAAAGCAAGAAAAAGACGATCAGCAGGTATGTCAGTAGATCGACTGACATACCCGGTCGATCGATTGAAGTGCGACAAACAGTAGCTTCTGGTCTTGTACTGGTCGATCGACTGAGATTGCTACTGAAGGTGATTCTTTTCGTCCTCCAATGCCCGACAACTTGAGGGACCACTTGTTTCGGGGTACTACTGGCCCGAAAATATTGAGGACAGACCCGAATGCTGATGGGTCTGTTCCGGTTCCGAAGTACGACCCTTTGTCGATTAATGGTTCACATTTGAGACGGTCTGAAGAGGGGTCGAGCTACAACAAGGAGAAGGTTGTGGACTTCCAGCCTAAGTCCACCGATGCCGGCATGAGAGATCTAGAGGAGCGGGCTAAGTTGCTACTTTCAGCCCCTTATCCAGAGAGATTGGTGCCGACAAAGGAACAGATATCATTTAATAAGTTTGAAAAAGTTATTCGTAGTTTTAATGTGCAAGTTCCTTTCCTCGAATTAGTCAATCAAGTGCCTGCTTACACAAAATTCATGAACCAATTACTGTCTAAAAAGAAGTCACTTGAAACTGTGCACACTGTCGCACTCACTGAGGAGACATGCTCTTATTTGACCCATACTTCACCCCTTAAGCTAGAAGACACGGGTAGTTTTTCTGTCCCATGTAATATTGGCACCTTTCCTATAGAGAAAGCCTTATGTGACCTAGGATCCATTATTAGTGTAATGCCCTTGAGTCTTGCTAGGAAGATGAAATTGACTAGGTTTGCAGTGACCAACATGACACTACAGATGGCTGATCGCTCTGCGGTCCAGCCAATAGGAGTCTTAGAGGACATCCCCGTGCAAATAGGGAAGTTTTTCTTCCCTGTTGACTTCGTTGTGCTCGATGTGCCCGAAGATGCCCACATCCCTATCATTTTGGGTAGACCATTCCTACACACTGCTGGTGCAGTTATTGATGTTGGTTCGGGAACTTTGACCTTTAAGGTAGGCAAGCATTCCATTGTCTTTGCCCATATAGCTAGGAAGAAAGACCCCATGTGGCCTGTCATATGCAATACGGTTTCTGAAAAGAAATCTTATTTTATACTTCCTAATATGCCTGTCTCTATTCCTACTCCTGTTGTGACACCTCCGCCCCAGATTGGGAGCAAAGTGGAGGAAGATTCTACTGTTTTAGATATTGCAGGAGCTGGTTTGGGGAAGGAAGAGTCATATGTTGTTCCAGCTGTGAAGGAGCCAATTGTTCAAAGAGGTGGTCTAGGATGCCTTAGCTATGGCACTGATGAGGAGCCCGAAGATGAGCCAGTCAAAGCAACGGAGTCAGATCTGGATTCCGACGAGTGAGAGGAGGTCATTGAGTGGGAAGATGCCCGACATGTTGATCCGTTGAGCTTGTCGGACGAAGAAGTTGAGAAGAGTGCCGCTGAGCAGACGAGCACTGTTGAGGCTACCTCTTGTAGCCAGAAGCCAGTCAAGTGGGCCATTCCATGGCCGTTCTTGATCAACTATTAGTTGATTGAGACTTCTTCAAAACATTTACATTATATTTGCTTTTGAACCTTTTTATTTATTGCTTTTGTGTGCGCGAGATTTCGCATTTTATTCCGTTCGCTTAGGATTTTAAACACTTAGGATGGTTACTTTGGGTTTTGCGCAATTTTGGGCACGTATTATTGTGCATTTGCAGGTTTTTGGACCTTATTAGCTCAAGTTCTCGAGCTAATTGAGAAATCAGAAAGTTACAGCAGTATTTCCAATCGATCGACTGATCCTTATGGTCGATCGACTGAGCTGCACAGTTCCAGGAGCTTCTGTTCCTGTTCACCTGGTCGATCGACTGGGTGAGATGGTCGATCGACCGTTGCCTGCTGATGTACCTATTCACGACCTTTCCCCTGCTGTGTTTGGTCGTTTTGCGGAATTGAGGGAGTCTTTCCTTCTCTTTATTTTCCGACATAATTCTGTTTTCTTCAATTTCTTCATCTTATGCACATTATACTGCTTCAAAAATTGTTTTCTCGGACTTATGCGTGGTTCCTTTGTCTTTTCAGGTACTTTTTGGTAGCACTGCTGGCTACTGAAACCTCCTAGCTCACGCTGGTTTGTTGAGGTTTCCTTTTGCTGCGCTTAAAGTCTTGTGACTTTCTAAGCCTTACTTCATGTCCTTTATAGTTTTTCTCGCAATTCCCGTTTCCCTTTTCTTCATTACATGATTTTGCACAATGGGGACATTGTGCGATTTTGTTTGGGGAAGGGTTTTGCGTCGCATATCATTTGCTTGCATTCATGTTTATATTTCAGTTTGCATTTGTTTATTTCGTTTCTCATATATATAAAATTCAAAAAATTGAAAAATTTCAAAAATTTCAAAAAAAATGCATGTTTATTTTAGCATGTAGGTCGAGTCGGAACGGTAGTATTTCAATGATGACATTGCATTTGCATCTGTTTTTGCCTAAGCCTTGCTGATTAACATGTTATTAGTAGAATCATAAATGCATATCTACGAGTTTTCGTTAATTTCTTGCTGGACTTTAGACTTAACTTAGATTTTTGGCAAACTACTTATATTTTATGAGTTATTAGAGCCTATAACTGGTGACATCTATGACCAGTTTATCTAGGATGTGAGTAGTTACTCCTTATGAGACATGTTTCATTAATTTGCATAAATATGAACTTAATCTTCTTAATACCTGTATGCATTCGGTTTGTGGTTAGTTGACACATGTGGAAGAGGTCCCCTTTTCTCATTTTACCCATAAGCTCCACACTGCCAAAAACAACCTTTTTGTCCCATTACTACATCCTACATTTAGCCTGCCCTTGTCAAGCTAGTAGTTTATGTTTTTGGGATTGTTACTACGTTTTTGGTAGCATATGCTCATGTTTGAGATGTTGTTGGGAAGATGAAAGGAAAGAAAGAAATAGAAAAGAGAAAAAAAAAGAAGAGAAAAATGATTCGAAAAAGAAAAAAAAAAGAGTGTTGTACTGTATAGGCAGTCGATCGACTGGCATCATCGGTCGATCGACTGGGACCCGAGAAGAGAAAGAGAAAAAATCATTTCGCACGATTCAATTCTTTATCAAATAGCGATTTTTGCTCCCATGTTTCATTTATATATTAGGGGGAGTTGATTTATTACGGAGATTGTGAGTTTTGTGCTTGCTATAGCACCGTATCGATTGAATTTTGAGCAAGAAGAGGATATTGTTATATGGCTTTGTTTCGGTACTAGCTTGATCACCTGTACCCCCACGTTTCCATAAATGTTTTGCCTCTTTCTGCCCATTACCTCACATATCCTATATATACCTCGGCGTGTGTCATGGTCATTTGTTCGGTTGGAATGCATATGTACGGTCATAGAGATTACTTTCATATTATATATATTGCAGGCATGTTCTTATAGGTCGTAGTTAGGTGAGAGTCTTTACAAAATGAATTCTTTCTATCTTATACTTATATTCACCTGTATTTATTGAGTGATTTGAGCGACCCGTGAGAATCCAATTTGATAAGTCTCTATAGTCAACGGTTCAGCAGTATTTAACGACTCTATAACTCGTTTGCATGATTCACATCTCTAATTGATTGTTAGTTGTGAATTAAATCGGTTTAGGCTATTCAATTGGTTTGGGGAAGTTTGATGCGTGTCTTTTATATGATGTTTTACACCCTATTTTACACGCATTTCAGAGCTCATTTATGTAGTTTAAGGCTACTATTTACCCCATTTCGTCCACTTTCGTATTTTTATGTAATATTGCAGATTTATGCGGAAATGAGTAGATTTTGAGCCAAATCCGTCCCCGAGTATCTTGCACTGCATTTGACGTGAAGTATTTACTCAAGGAACGAGCTTGGTGCGCACTTCGAGGCCCGAAAGACAAGTCCACGAGAAGTTAGAAGTCAAGTATCAGCTACTTCAGTCGATCCCACTGCCTTCAGTCGATCGACCAACCCACGGGTTCCAGTAGCTACTGTTCAGCATAGACCAGTCGATCGACCAGTTCCATCAGTCGATCGAACAGACCGATACTTCAGACGTGAATTAAAAGATCGAGGAACTTGAAGCCCATTGTATTTAGGTTTTGGAAATAAGAGCTACATTGTATTCTATATAACGTAAGCTAGGTTTGCAGAATAATCATCCAATTTTTATTCAAGTTTAGCATACAGTTCTTTAGGAAATAACTAGGGTTCGAAATATTGTTTTCGCATTGGATTTTTGTTTATGCTATTAATCATTCCGTTACAATTCCTCTGCAATTTCGGTATTCCCCTACTCTTATTTCAGTTCATCTTTATTGTGTTGATAGTATAGGAATTGATAGTTAATTTCCCGAAGCCATAATTATCATTTTATGCTAATCTTTTATTCCGTTAATTCAGGCATGAAATCAGTAGTTTTAATCCTTAATGTTATTGTTGTTTCCACTACAGTCATGAGTAGCTAAATTATTCGTGCTAGGATGTAGGGGATCTGTAGGATTAGGCGGCATTAGAATAGTGCCCTGAAATCGCGTGTCAGTCGATCGACTGCCATACTTGGTCGATCGACTGGCCACGTGAGGTGTTACCTTCGTTTTAATTGTTTTAATTTCTATATTTGACGAATCGAGTGCACGCGACTAGTTGAATGTTTAGGATATGACTGACCCATTAGATCGAAAGATAGGGAAGGTTGATTGACCATCAATTAAAATGACTAAACTATGATGAGATCGAAAGATAGGTAAAGTTTTGGTTTTTAGTCACTTTTCAGGACGAAAGTCAGTATTAGTGATATTAGGGGCTTGTAGCGAGATCGAAAGATGCTACTTGTTAAGAGTGGACCGAGAGGACCTCTTGTTTTCCCGCCTCATGTGTTTGATTTAGACCTACTTAGTATGCTGCTGCCGAAATTATAGTGAACCGACCATCCTAGTACCCCTTCTTTTATCCGTTTTATCCGTCTATTTAGTTTATTGCCTTTAGCTTTAGACCAAATCAATTCAACCCCCACATTCGTTACCGTAGACTAGAATTAGACAATTATTAATTACATTCGTCTCCTTGTGGTTCGACCCTGTTACCACTAGCCTAGGTTAGTTTTAATAGGAAATATAAATATTATTTTTGGCACTCACAACGACGGGTATCAGTACCCTTCCAATGAGTGCACTACCTTTTAATATAAGAATGAGTACAAAGGGTACGGCTTGATGATCTAACTAGTACAATGCGTTATGTTTGTATGATAGTTCTTGAATGAATATTTTTCCTTGTCTCCTTGGCTATTTATAGGGTAGGAACCCTAGTTGTCTTCTACTCCTTTTATGGCAAGTAATATTAGTCCTACCACGCTTCTTTCCATAAACGCCTCCTTATTCTCTATTCTTCCTGATCTCCCTGAAGTCTCCCTGAATTTTTCCTAATGATTCCACAGCGCACGGGCTTCTTCTATTCGTGGGCTTTTTGTAACTTCTAAGCTTCCTCGGCCCAATTTGCCAAACGAGACCAGACGGGCTTGTTTCCTATTAGGTCAATATACAGATTTTGGCCCAAACAAGCGTCTGTTTGAGCTTAAATTGAGTCAGTTTGTCTTGAAATGGACCTTAACGGTAGTTTAGGTCACTTTGAGACGTGATTAAATCTTTGTTGTGGTCGTACTTTGAATTTTTGACCTGTTTGTGTCCGTATTGGCGTAAAATTGCCTTTTTGAGCTGTGAAAAGTACCCAGTTGTATCGGAAATTTTTATTGCTGTTTTGCGGGCCTTGTGTGGGCTTTGAGGTGTAGGTGGTTTTTTTTTGAAAATTTTGTTGTTGTATTGACTCGTCTTTTGCTTGAAAAGAAGGGCGAGTTGTTTTTTGTGCTATTTTTCGTGAAGTGTTTTTGTTGGATGGGTTTGGGCGGGTTTACCCTTGTTTTTGTTTTGCATTTGTAGGTGGTTTTTTTTTTTTTGGCTTTGTCCATTTTGTGCCGTCGTAATGCCGAAATTTCGGCTGACGTTTTTGTTTTGTCCTGATGGTAGGGGAGTGTTATTGGCATACTAGGTCCGTTGCTGAGACCTTAGAGGTCTTGTTGTGGATCTGGTCGGTTAGTACTTTGGCGAGTGCATTTGAGGCGGTGGTAGAGGACGCTTCCGAGGAGGAGGAGCCTACTGAGGAGGCTGTTAGAGCCGAGGGAGCCACAGAGGCTCGTGAGGAGCCCGTTGTTTGGGCCGTTGGTGCTGAGGGAGTCACGGGGGCTCGGGAGGAGCCCGTTGTTGAGGCTGTTGGTGCTGGGAGGGCTCAGACAGGGTCTGAGGCCCACTAGACGGGCGCTCCATAACTTCGTTAGGGTCATTGAGAGGCCTCCTCCCCGTCGCGTGAAGTCTTGCGGGCAGAAGAGACGGAGAGCAGAGACGGAAGCGGATGACGCTTTCGTCGCAGGCTGGGATGCTAGACGGGTTACAGCTCCGCGGGGGTTGAACCCGCGGGGCACGCCTACTTGGGCTGAGGGTTTTGACGGTAGCTAGCTGTTCCTGGAGCTAGACACTCACATCTCCTACCGTGCACACGAGGACTTGGTGAGTTTACTACTTTGTCGAGCTTTTGCTGTTTTTGTTATTTTTAGACCTGTATAGGTATTTTGACTCTGTTTGTTTTCCAATTTCAGGAGATTGCTACCATGAGGACCTTCTCAGGCTTCTCGACTTGTCTGGGTTTCTACGACGTTCTCCGGGCTGGTATGAGGTCGTTGATAGAGAGGTCGACTATGGGGCCGTTGGTGGCTGCTTGGCGTGACATTCACATGGCTTCGATTAGGTCGAACCTGTGTCTGATCCGTGCCATGTTGGACCGTAACTGGGATACGACGTCGTCGTTCCACACGGAGTTTGGGGAGGTCGGTATGACCTTCGAGGACTTTGCCATGATATCGGTCCTCCCCTGTGGCGAGATGCCTGTTGAGTTCCCGGAGACGCCGAAGAGTGTGTCTTCCGCCGTGGTTATGGGTTTGATCGGCAATGTTTTGCCCGCGTCGTCTGACATCACTCTTTCCCTGATCGCGAACTCATATGTGAGGGATCACTTCAGGGGGAGAGTGGCGGGCTTTGTACCGGCGCCGTTGGCGAGTCCGGAGGCTGAGGCCGAGGCTGACGCGCAGTTGTGGTACTTCCTGGGTACCACGTACTTTGGTGATAAGGGTGAGCGCTTGTCGACCAAGGTACTTCCTTGGCTTGCTGACTTGGATGCCTTAGGTCAGTTTGACTGGGTTACGCCGGCTTTGGCGAGTTTCACCCGTTACCTGCATGCCTTAGGTTTTGATTTGGGGTTGATTTTTGGATTGATTTTGAGTTTTGGCAATTTTTGAAAAATTGGCTGATTTGTGATTGCTATGTTTTGTTACAGGGTTGGTTGTATGCTTACTTTGTCCCCTTGCACCCGAGGACGACTGGTGATGTTCCTTCGGCTTACCCTGCTTTGAGACCTGGACGGTGGCTCAGAAGAAGTCGACCAAGCCGACTTACGAGGACTGTAGGCGTCGGGTGAACGCCCTCCAAGTTGGTGACGTAAGTCGTTGCTTCTTACCTCTTTTGTTTTGTAGAAACGGATAGAAATAGGATGACTAGGTAGGCTAGAAAGCCCTAAGTTAGTTGATTAGCTTTGACTTGAGTGCAGTTTGTCGGGTGGCCTTGGGAGCACTACACAGGCGTGCTGGCTGCTTTTAGGGAGCGTCTGCTGTTAGAAATCTAGATCTCTTACTCAACATATTCATATATGTTATAATTTTAATTTAGTCATAAAATTAAAAGATGATCTTATGCATGCAAACTATAAGTAAAATAAGGAAGAAATCTTCATTCTTACATTGAGGATTTCGGTTTATATGGGCACAAGAGAGTTCTCCTACTCTCTTGTTCTTGAGCTCTCCTTAATGAATGAACAAGGATTCAAGAATAGAATCCCTCCCAAGGTTTTATACCCAAGATAACAACTTAATAAAATTAATATTATTATTACTAGAACAATTTTAATTTTGTGTAAAATGGCCCAAAATAATTTGGTCTCTTTATTATTTCGGTTAAGAGAGAGGGAGGATGATGCGGGAGCAATGTCGAGCGCACTCTTACTTAACGCTGATCCGAGTCCTTATTTTGGTACTAAAAGAAATGCGAGCTATGTCACAAAGATAAGTTGGACGTCGAGCTCAAACTGATCCGAGAAATGCCGTCCACGAAGCACCGTCCAAGGAGAGTGCCGCCCAAGTTAGAGGATTATTTTAGTCTTCCTCACCTAGTTTTCTTCACCTAGTTTTTACAAAAATCTAGCATATTTTTTCTATATAATTTTAAATAATGCCTTGGTGCCCAAGCATGCCTAGGAAATAGTTTTTATCATTTAATGCTGCCTTGTAGCCCAAGTAAATCCTAGGTTATATAAGGGGCGAAAATCCTCATTTGTAATCATCCAATTTTCAGAAATATAAACCCAAGTGTTGAGATTTTCTCTCAAACTTTGAACGCTTGCGAGTGTTCTTGTCTTCCTTGCGAGGTCGGCGCCTTATTTCATCCTTGTTTACTGTGTGTTCTTGGTTGAAATATCCTTTGTTTCCCTCCTTGTTCCTGTGTGGTCTTGGTTGTAGATTTCGGTTTTAGTTGAGTTATCTTGCGAGGTTTCTTAGCTAATCCATATCCATTTTACTTAACATTTTCCGCTGCAATTTAAACTCATATAACACCAAAAATATCACTCACAATACTTTACCAAATCAGGCCTTTTCGTGTCTAACATTCACACCGATTTGGTACCCGGTTTTACATCAAATTGGTTATCAGAGCTTCGCCTCTTGCTTTTCCATAAACAAGACGATCCATTGCTAGTGTTAAAAAAAAAATCTTACTGTTCACCCGTGAAAAAAAAATAAGAAAAAAAAACTTACTGTTCACGTCTGTTACTGTTCACCCGTGAGAAAAAAAAATGTCTCATGATGGTTCATATCAAGAACCATGGGAGGAACGTATGGATGACTTAACAAAACGAATGGCACAAATGAATTACAAGATTGATCAGATTTGTAATCATACTCTTAGAAAGAAGGGGAGGAGGCACGTTGAAAGTTCAGATTCCGATGAGAGCCATCATTCCATTCCTGAACCAAGGAGGAATAATGATGATGATCGTGGATTAAAACTTGATATCCTGGAGTTTGAAGGGGAACTTGATGCTGAAAAATTCCTAGATTGGGTGAAACAAGCAGAGAGAGTCTTTGAATATAAAGGCTATGATGAACACAAGAAATTCAAGGTTCCTACCTTGAAAATGACCAAGTATGCATCCTTGTGGTATGAGAACCTTAAGAAGCAAAGAAGGCGTGAAAGAAAGAGTAAGATTGAGACTTGGAATAAGTTGAAGAAGCACTTGCAAAAACGCTTCGTGCCAAGAGATTATGAACAAGAGCAGTACTTGATGCTTACATCTCTTTCTCAAGGTAATTTAAGTGTGACTGATTACATTAAGGAGTTTGAAAGACTAATTATGGTGTGTGACCTTGAGGAACGGGAGGAGATGCAAATTGCTCGATTCATTAAGGGTTTGAGTCCTTCATTGGCTCAACGTGTTGAAGTTCAGAATTTCCTTGATTTTAATGATGTGTGTAAGCTTGCTCTTAAGTTTGAAAAGCAGGACAAAGGAAAGAAACCCCTGGTTGATCGTGATGGTTCTAAGGGTGTTAATCCTTTTTATAAGTCAAGCGCTACATCATCGTTCAATAAGGAAGTCAAAAAGGAAGAACCCAAAGACAAAGGCAAAGGAGTTGCTACTGATTTCAAAGATATGCGTGCTAGGAGATGCTTTAAGTGCCAAGGTTATGGACACATCGCTAACGAATGTCCCCAAAAGAGAGCGCTTACTCTTCAAGAGTTAGGTGAGATTACTCCATGTTTCGTGGTGACAAATGAGACGGAGGTCAATTCTGTCCAGAACGATGGAGATGAAGAAGATGATGAGGTTCACACTCATATTGTCGAACCATCATATGACACTGATAAGGAGATGTTCGTGGTGAGAAACTTGCATATTCAATCCACACCCATTGAAATGGAGCAACGTGAGCATATTTTCCATGCTCGTTGTAAGGTGCATGGTAAGACTTGCAATTTGATTATTGATAGTGGGTCTTGCACAAATGCGGTTGCTACTGAATTGGTGGATTCCTTTAAGCTTGAGACTCGTAATCACCATAAACCATATATGCTGTATTGGTTGAATGAAAACAGTGGGATTAAAGTCAAGAAATAAGCTTTACTTTCATTTGTTATGGGTCCCTATGAAGATGAAGTATGGTGTGACGTGTTACCCATGAGTGCGTGTCATATTCTATTGGGACGACCATGGCAGTTTGATAGAGAAGTTGTTCATCAAGGAAGGGATAACATTTACATTATTAGCAAGGGTAAAAACAGATTCCACTTGAAACCCTTGTCACCTAACAAAGTAAGGAAGAAAAATGAAAATTTGTTTATAAATGCTAAAGAATTTGTTGAAGCATTAGAACAAGGGGAACAAGCTTATGTTCTTATGGTTCGAGATATGGAAGAAAGAATTGGAGTTCATGACAAGACTGTCCAAATGTTGTTGAATGAGTTTGGTGATGTGTTCCCGGAAGAGTTGCCACTTGGATTACCTCCTAAGCGTGGCATAGAGCACCAAATTGATCTTATTCCAGGAGCTACACTTCCAAACAAACCAGCCTATCGATGCAATCCAGAAGAGGCTAAAGAGTTGCAAAGACAAGTGCAAGAGTTGATTGATTGAGGCTATGTGCAAGAGAGTCTTAGTCCTTGTGCCGTACCTGCTCTTTTGGTACCCAAGAAGGATTGGACATGGCGTATGTGTATTGATAGCCGAGCGGTGAACAATATTACAATCAAGTATCGCTTTCCTATGCCGAGGCTAGATGATATGCTTGATGAGTTGAATGGAGCTCGTGTGTTCTCGAAAATTGATCTTCGAAGTGGTTATCATCAAATGAGGATTCGAGAAGGTGACGAATGGAAAACAACCTTCAAAACAAAGCAAGGGTTGTATGAGTGGCTTGTTATGCCATTTGGGTTATGCAATGCTCCTAGTTCTTTCACGTGGCTGATGAATGAGGTCCTAAGGCCATTTCTTAATAAGTTTGTTGTTGTTTATCTTGATGACATTCTTATTTACAGCAGAAATAAGGAGCAACACTTGGAACATTTGAGAAAGGTATTTGAGAAGTTAAGAGAACAGAAACTTTATGGAAAGCTCGAGAAATGCATGTTCATGGTGCCTAGTGTGACCTTTCTTGGTTATATCGTTGGAGAAGAAGGGGTGAGCGTTGATCCTTCAAAAGTGGAAGCAATTCAATCGTGGCCTATTCCTAAAACAACTACTAAAGTTAGAAGTTTTCATGGATTGGCTTCGTTTTATCGAAGGTTCATTCAGAATTTTAGCTCTATTGTTGCACCTATCACCGAGCTAACAAAGAAAGGAGAGTTTGTGTGGAATCCAAGTGCACAAAAGGCATTTGATGAGATCAAAGATAAGTTGTGTTCAACACCTATTCTAGCCTTGCCCAACTTTGACAAATTGTTCGAAGTTGAAAGCGACGCTAGCGGAGTTGGAGTTGGAGCTGTTCTAATCCAAGAGAAACGACCTATTGCATTCTTTAGTGAGAAATTGGGTGGAGCAAGGCTGAAGTATTCCACCTATGACAAGGAGTTCTATGCGATTGTGCGAGCACTGGATCATTGGGCTCATTATCTTCGCCCAAAACCATTTGTCCTGCATTCTGATCATGAGGCTCTAAAGCACATTCATGGACAGCAAAAGTTGAATGCAAGACATGCCAAATGGGTAGAGTTCCTACAATCCTTTACCTTTTGATGCGATCCCGCTAAGTGTTCACAAATTAAGATGTGGTCGTTGGTCATGGTCGAATCAAAACACAATTTATAGCTTAACAAGCAACTCTATAATTAGTAAAGAGGCAAGTAAAGGTCGGATCCCAAGGGACAGGAGTTGAAATGAGATTTCTATTGTAACTAGCGGTGTCTAAGGGGTGTCACAAATTGGGTTGATGTAGAAGGTTACTAAACTAGAATAACAATGAAAATAAACAAGCAAGATGAATAAAAAGGGGTGTAAACAATTGATTAAAGGCACTAGGGTGTCATGGGATCATGGGGGAATCATGGGATATGATCATACAAACATGTTCTCAAATTATAAGCAAGCAATTATTGTTGTGATGGATTGAGTTGGGTTATATCTTACAATCCTAGGAAAGTTTGGGTCCCGGAGCCGAATCGATTAGATTGTACAACACCTACAAGTCGACTTAATCTTCCCTACTCAACAACATGCATGGTCTAATGAGACTCGAGTTGGGTTATGTCTTACAAGTCTCATTGAAAAGATAGGAGATGATAGTAAATGCAAGGATTCATAGGCTTAGCATTTCATCAAATATAACATGTGCATGAGTTGAGATCAAAACAAGCAAGCAAATAAAACATGAAAGCATATTAATTTAAGCATGAATCATTCCCCATGTTGGTTTCCCCTAATCACCCATTAACCCTAGCTAAGAGACTACTCACTCATTATCATGTTGATCATGCTAGCAAGGTTGTCAATCATACCAACAATATGAAACATGATGAATAAATAAAAGTAATTAACAATAATTAAAAAGGGATTAAGAGATTATACCTACTAATGATTCCAATAATAAAGCAAGAATAATAGAAGTACTTGAATGCTAGATTGAGAGGTTGTCAATCTCCCAATAATAACCCAAATAATCTTCAATTACCCAAAATAAAGGATGAACAAAAGAGAGATTAAAGAACTAAAACTTGGATTAAAACTTGATTAATACTTGATTACAATATTGAAGAGAGATTTGATTGATATTAACTACACTAATTATTGATAAGAAGAACATGCTCCTCTAATTAGCCTAATGGGGTATTTATAGTGAAAATTAGGGAGGATGCATTAGGGTTAACTAAGGGCTAAACTAGTAATTACACTTTTTAAGTTGAGCAAGGAGGACCCGGTATTTTCTGAGAGAAGGGCTTCTCTTTTCGTAGCTTGAAGAAGACAATCCGTGCTGTGAAGAAATCCGGGCGGAATAAGGTCGGGACGGACGGATTTGGGCGGTGGAATCCGAGCGGATTCTGAGGAATCCGGACGGATTGTTGAGGGGGAATCCGAGCGGATTCAGGCACGAGACGCTCGGATTGTGCAAGGGCTGGACGGGCGGATTGTTGACAATCCGCTCGGATTGTCAGTCAGCATAGTAACTTCTTCTTTTCTTCCCTTTTCTTCATAAATTCCTTGGGGACTCAAGGATCTTTCCTCAACATTGCTCTTCTACTATGATATGTACAAAGGCCTTCTAATCTTGTCTCTCCTTGATGCTTGGTCATTGAATTCGATCAATTTAGTCTCGTTTTGCCAAGAAAATGCAAGATTCTTACTCCTCTCCTACCAAGGGATCAAAATCTCAAAGAATATGCAAAACAAAGAACTAAAGATAAGAAATGACCCAAATAAGCACTAAAAAGCATGGAAACAAGGCTAATTCGGGGGCTAAATATGCGCCAATTATGGTCACATCAAATATCCCCAAACCGAACCTTTGCTCGTCCCGAGTAAAGAGGTGAAAAAGACTAGGACCGATACTAACCTATCCTAATAATATAGCCGATATGAGACAATTAGCGGGTCTCACTCCGCCCCTTCAACTCACAACAAGACAACCATGAGGTAGGATGCCTTCTTGCAAGGCAAGGTGGGTCTTGCCAAAATGGCGACACATCCAAACATTAAGCACACAAAAACACATAATGGATGCATCTACAAAAAGAATAGCCACTCCCTCATCAAGTGGCGGAGGCACTAAAGAGGAACAAATTTAAGAGCATGTAATCCTTCACAAATACTAGTTCAACAAATTACTAAGTCTAAGAGGATGGCACTAAATCACCTCCAAATGGTGTTAAACTAGACTACTTTTGTCCTCAATTTCCAAATGCTTTCGTCAAGAGCGATCGGATGGTGGTGGAATGATGATCCCTATGATGCTAGTGGCATATGACATGACAAGTCTCAAATTCTCTACAAAAGTAAAGGTCATGGATCATCCCAAGCTCGACCAAGTGGCTTGACAAAAGGCTTTTTGGGAATGAAATGCTCAAATCTTTATTCACAATGGGTGGATATGACTAGTATTTCAAAATTGTCCTCATTTCACTTTCACATTTCAAAAATTTAAGATGGGGTTTGTCCCTTCCGGGCTAGTGTCCTTTGCTTTCGCCAATCGCTTATTAGGCAACCGGTTAACCTCTAGACAATAGCTTTTCGGGGTGAAGTCACTCTATCTCTGGGCGGCCGAATTCACAACCGTATGGGGGCCCAATTCAATGGATCCCACACCAAAGCACATCGAAGTGGTAAACCTCCATCAAAACAACTTAAAATTTCTCAACATTCAACAATTCATAACATTTGAGGTTTCTTTGGCATTACATTACTTCCACATGACAAAATTTGTTTGAAATGAGCACTTCAAGCTTATTGATAGAAAAATTTTTGGGTTGCCTTACCACAAGGTCAATCAAGGTCACCTAGACAAGTTAACCAAGTCCATATCGCATCACGGGGTTGGATAGGTGACTCACATGCAAACTCTTGACTAGGTCTTGGGTCATGGGTCAAAAGACACTAGTATGACACTATCTAGGGTGTTTTACCACCATTCTAGTAGGCAAAGTCTTAAGTTGAACAAGTATTTATAATGGCTTAGTTGCTCTTGTCAAAGTTCCTAAATAGGCATTTTTCAAAACATTTCTAACATGCAACTACATGCCATGATGCAACTAATATAAACATTCTAATGCAAGTGATTCTACCAACTAATATGACATATAAACTAAATGCAAGTCCTAAGTTCACATTGTTTTTACCGCATCAATCAAAATAAAGCCACATAGTCATTAACATAAAGAGGAAAAAGGAGATTGGAAAGATCATACCATGCGGTCTTCAATATCCTCATGTCTCGGATGTGGCGTAGTCGATCAATGTGAACAAGGATAAAACAAACACAATATATACAAGACAATATATACAAAGGAAATAAACATATTTTTGGGTTTTCAATTTTTCAAATTTTTATGATTTTTGAAATTTTTCAATTTTTTGGATTTTTGAATAAGAGTTAAATGTTAGAATTCCCATCCCCACACTAATATGGGCATTGTCCTCAATGGCCAAAATGATGGAAATTATGCAAAGATGATGCATGATTTCTATACTAAATGCAATCTACACTAAGCTACACTACATGATGCATGGTTTTTGTTATGACGGAGAGGATAATTTAGATTACCTCCCGTTGCGTATGCATTAACTTCCCCAAACCGAGTAAGACACTATTGCTAATGTCCAAGGATGGGTATAATTTATGCACACACTATGCTATGCATGAAACTAATTTGTCATTTTGGATTTTACAAATGGGAACAATAGAATAAGAACACCTCAATGGTACCGAGGTGTGAGTCCTTTGATGGGGCTAGGACTACTCCAACAATGATCAAAATGAAATAAAATACAAAGAGAGAAATAGACAAACCATGGGAGTGTAGGAGTCTCCAAGGCTTGCTAGTCTTCCATCATGCTATCATCATCATCACTTCCCTCATGAGAAGTGGTCACATTACCACTTTCCTTGTCATTTGCTTCTTCACTTTCTTCCTCATCTTTATCTTCATCATCTTCACCATCCCTTTCTTCTTCACTTGCTTCTTCCTCAATATTATCATCAACTTCTTCATCATTTCCAACAACCTCATTGTCTCCCACCACGTCCCTAGATGCACCCGGAAATAAGACTTGTCTATCCGCCCAACTAGGCAAAGGACAAGATGGATCAAGGAGTCCTTGCCTAGCTAGATGTAGGAGGGGTGGATATTGAGCCAAATACGCATTTTTCCGATCTTCATGGGCTTGCTTGTGCATTGCTTGCATGAGAAGAGTCACATAGTCTTTCCCAATTTCAATTCCTTCCGGCTTGAACTCTTCATACTCAAAGGGGTAAGGTGGTATGACAATGGAAGAGGAGGGGGTTTCAAGATCACCCTTTTGTTGTTGGATGATATACTCGGCTTCTTCGGAAAGGGGAAGTAGATAATTGGTCCGGTGGACGCTTAGACGACAAATCTTCGAGGGCAAGGTGAACGATCTAGCTTCACTAGTTAGCCATCCATACTTAGTGTCAAGGGGGTTATGGGCAACCCGCTTGAACTTGTGAATCATAATATGCATATCAATAAGATGGCCACCTTCCTTTGCTTTGTACTTGTTATCCTTATTGAAGTTAGGATCAAAGTGCTTGGCTAGGAGTGTGACTAGGCCGCCGTTGACAATAACGGTCGTGCCCTTCTTCCCACTATCAACATTAAGCCATCTATCTACCAAGAGCCTCAAAGAATTGTAAGGCTCGGTATGAATTCTTCCGATATTCAAAGCCGATTCAAGGAGAATAAAATCAAGTCTTGTGAAATGATTGGTGTCTTTCCTAGCAATTATGGTATTTCCCACAACCTTGTGCCATACTCTTATGCCCGGGTGATGGACCAAAAGAGCACGACATGCATGAAAATCCTCAAATTTCTTCCCGGAGATTGCCTCCCAAAGAGGCTCGGGGTCATACTTTCCATAATGCTTAAGATAACGCGATTCATCACTAAGACCCAAAATTTCACCTAATTCCGTAAAGGTAATGCGTCTACTAACATTAGCTAGACGAAACTCGAGATTTTCTCTATTCTCAACTTTGGTGACTTTCAAAGAACTTAAAAATTCCAAGACAAGGGAGGGGTATGTCAATTCCTTTGTTTCAAACAATTTCTTCAACCCCATGGCTTTGAAAAAGGCTTTTGTTTGTTCAAGAACACCCAATTTTTCCAAGGTATCTTTACATATGAATTTGGTGGATTGAATAGATTTCATAGCAAACTTGACAAAGGTATTTCTATGGGTATCGGAAATAAAAGTTACCTCCGGATAATGCAAAAGTTGATTAATTACCGGAGTAGAAGATGTTGATGGTCCCATAGAAGGTTGTTGTTGTTGTTGCACTTCCAAGTTTGGTGTTGCCACCACCATAGCCAAAGCTTTCTTTGTTTGAAGAGCCTTTTGCCTTTGTGAGAGTGCCTTAGCCTTTGGTGCCTTTGTTGCCTTTGTTGCTCCCTTAGTCCTTGCCATTGATGAGCTTAACCAAGAAAAGAGTGAAAAATCTTCAATTTGTAGTATGCCCAAATCGATTTGAAGGTGAAAGGCTTTGCCTTTATGAAAACAAAAATCGACTCAAAGGTTGAAGATTTTGTTCTTGGTTTTGATTTTTGTTGAAGAAGGAGTGATTAATTTGTTGTTGGAAGGATGGTTTGATTTGATTTTGGTGAATGTTGTTGAGGGTTTTTGTTTTTATGATGGAGAGGATGAGGGTTTTGATGTTGTGGGTAGTGTTTATGAATGAATGAATGAATGAATGAAGGTGGGAGGGGTTTTAAAGAGGCCGAAAATTTCAAAATCGGGGGCAATCCGTGCGGAGTAGGCTCAATCCGTGCGGATTCTGCTTCTTCTACCTTTGCAAAAACTCGCCTAAAGACGGGCGGATTTGGTACAATCCGCTCGGATTTGCTGAACACGGGACGGGTGGATTTCTCCAAAGACGGACGGATTTCTGTCCAGAGAAATTTGCTTGTTTTCCTCAGCTGCAAAGACGGGCGTCTTTCTCACAAGACGGACGGATTCTTCAAGACGGGCGGATTTTCAGAAATCCGCTCGGATTCTTTAACATCGAAAATTTCAAAATTCAGCTCACTCAAGACGGGCGTCTTTTCTGCAGGACGCTCGGATTGCATAAGACGGGCGGATTCTTGGGAATCCGCTCGGATTCTTCCCCTATGTACACGGATTCAGTTCCACCCGTGCACAGCGCATTCCCTTTATCATTCTTCCATTCTTTCTTTCAAGTCTTGTGTTCTTCATTGTGGGGGCACTACTAAGGCATGGATAGCCTAGGCAATTGCCATCCCCACACTAAGGTAAAGCACTACACATCAATTGAAATTGTTAGTCCCTCCCTCACTTCTCTCTTACATCACGATTATTTTGATCAAAGTAAATAAAAATACAAAGATGACAAAAATGCAATACAAGAATTGAAATGTAAGTTAGGGGGTTAGAAATATTTACAAGTGGTGGTTTAGGGAGGACTCCACCAAACTCTCATTCTTGATGAGATGTCAAGGGGGCATGTTCAAGGTGTTGTTGATGTTGCTCAACACCTTGAAGAAGTAATCAAAAGCTTGTTCATTATTATGGTAGAGGTCCTCAATAGACCGTGGCCCTTGTTGTTGATCATGATCGATGGCATGTCCAATGTAGGGATTGAAAATCCCTTCAAATTCGTCGTCCCAAAGACCACAAACTTCATTGAGTTGATCATTGAAAATCTCTTGCTTAGATGGAGACAACTCTCCCAATTTCTTCTCTTGGCCAATGAGGCCATCCTCTTCTTCCTTGGTTGATTTTGATGAGCTTTGCAAGCTCTCCTTGTCATAATTCACTTGCTCTTTGAATGGAGCATCTTCAATTTTCTTCCTCCATTGGAGTTCCGATTTCTTCCTTTCATCTTTTCGGCTATAATGATCAATCATGAAACATGGCTCATGCAAACGAGGAGCTCTCATAGTCTTGTCAAGATTAAAAGTTATGCTTTCATCTCCCACTTCTAGAGTGAGCTCACCATGTTTCACATCAATCACCGCACCGGCGGTGTGTAGGAAAGGTCTTCCTAGGATGATTGGAATGTTGGAATCTTCCTCCATATCAACAATGACAAAGTCCACCGGGATGAAAAACTTCCCAATTCGCACGGGGACATCTTCCCATATCCCTAACGGTGGCTTCGTCGATCTGTCGGCCATTTGGAGTGTGATGTTGGTGCATTTAAGCTCTCCCATCCCCAACCTTTTACTCACCGAGTACGGCATGACACTCACACTAGCCCCTAGATCACATAAGGCTTTGTTGATCGTCGTGTCGCCAATGGTACACGGTATTGAGAAGCTTCCCGGATCCTTTAACTTTGGAGGTGAACTCCCTTGATGTATTGCACTACTCACCTTAGTGAAGGCGATAGTCTCAAGTTTCCGGATCGACTTCTTCTTTGTGAGGATATCTTTCATGTACTTCGCATAGGCCGGAACGTGATTGATTAATTCCGTGAAAGGAATTGAGACTTCTAAATTCTTCACAATTTCCATGAACTTCCCAAGTTGATCATCAAATTTGGGCTTGGCTTGACGACTTGGAAAAGGAAGTCTAATCACAATGGGCTCCTTCTCTTTGGCCTTGTCTTCATTTTTCTTTGAACTTTCTTCTTTTGATGATTCTCCATCTTTGGAGTTTTGCACAATTTCTTCCTTTTCACTAGCTTCCACAACTTCATCCTCAACTTGCTTCTTCGGTGCTTCATACCTTGTACCACTTCTCAAGTGAATGGCACTAACCGTTTCATGTCTAGGGGGATTACTTTGAGGTGGTAATTGCCCCTTTTGTCTTTGTGAGTTTGAAGATGCTAGTTGAGTCAATTGTGTTTCCAACATCTTGGTGTGAGCTAGAATGTTGTTGATGGTGGTTTCTTTTGCTTGGCTATCTTTTTGCATTTGGGTGAAAAATTCTTGTTGATTCTTTTGCATTTGGAGGACCGCTTTTTGGACATCAAAACCTTGGTCATTTTGGTGATTGTATGGATTTTGATTTTGGTAACCTTGGTTTTGATTGTAAAAGGGTCTTTGATTTTGGTTTCTCATGGGTGGTGGAGTGTATGTTGTTTGAGGGTTTTGAACATTTTGGCTTTTGTATGAGAGATTTGGATGGAATTTGGTGTTTTCATTGTAAAAATTTGAATAGGGGGTACCATTCTTGTATGCTTGGAAAGCATTCACTTGTTCGGTTGTTCCCCTACACTCACTTGGGTCATGACCCAAAGTTCCACAATTCTCACATATCCCACTTGGGATTGATGAGGATGCCGTCATGGCATTGACATGATGCTTCGATGATTTTGAGTTTTCCTCAAGTTTAGCCATAGCTTGTTCAAACTTCAAGTTGATTGTATCGATATGGGAGCTTAGTTGGGCACCTAATTGAGTAACGGCGTCCACTTCATACTTTCCTCCTCTAGTGGCCTTGCGAGGCCTACTATATTGTGAATTGTGGATTGCCATCTCTTCAATTTTGCTCCAAGTTTGGTTGTCATCAACCTCGGTGAACATCCCATTCGATCCCATATTAAGGATATTTCTTGAGTCTTCATAAAGACCGTTCCAAAATTGTTGCACCAAAAACCATTCGGTAAGTCCATGGTGAGGACATGAGCGACAAATTCCCTTGAACCGCTCCCAAGCTTCACACAAAGACTCTTCATCCCTTTGCTTAAAACCCCTAATTTGAGCTCTTAGCATGTTCGTCTTTTCCGGTGGGTAGAATTTTTTGTAGAAAGCTAGAGCCAACTTCTTCCAAGAATCTATTCCAAGGGTGGCCTTATCAAGGCCCTTCTACCATTGCTTTGCGGTGCCGATTAAGGAAAAAGGAAATAAGACCCATCTAATTTGGTCTTGAGTCACGCCCGTTTGAGAGATAGCATCACAATAATCGCAAAAGGTTTCCATATGAGAATGAGGATCCTCACTAGGCATCCCCCCAAATTGGCTCCTCTCAACTAGTTGGATGAAGGCGGACTTGGCAATAAAATTTCCGGTGAGATGTTGCGGTGTAGGAGTACCATTTGGTAGATTCTCCTCGGTGGGTACGGAGTGTGACGAGTATTTTAGCATTGTAGGTGGATTTTGTGGGGTATTGTGTAATGGGTTTTCTTCTCCTTCTATTGCGAAAGGATTGACAAACTCACTTGTGGGTTGAACAACTTCACCAACACCTCTCAAATTCCTCCTAACAAGTCTCCTATTGTTCGTCAAGGTTCTTTCGATTTCACGGTCAAAAGGTAACAAATCACTTTGTAACCTTCTAGACATGCAAAATATCAAACAACTCGAAAACAATTAGAACAAACCTTGAGGAGTTTTACTTCCTCAAGGCGAAGAAAGACACAACTAATAACAATAAAAAGAAATCTAAATCAAACAAACACCGTCCCCGGCAACGGCGCCATTTTTGATGCGATCCCGCTAAGTGTTCACAAATTAAGATGTGGTCGTTGGTCACGGTCGAATCAAAACACAATTTATAGCTTAACAAGCAACTCTATAATTAGTAAAGAGGCAAGTAAAGGTCGGATCCCAAGGGTCGGGAGTTGAAATGAGATTTCTATTGTAACTAGCGGTGTCTAAGGGGTGTCACAAATTGGGTTGATGTAGAAGGTTACTAAACTAGAATAACAATGAAAATAAACAAGCAAGATGAATAAAAAGGGGTGTAAACAATTGATTAAAGGCACTAGGGTGTCATGGGATCATGGGGGAATCATGGGATATGATCATACAAACATGTTCTCAAATTATAAGCAAGCAATTATTGTTGTGATGGATTGAGTTGGGTTATATCTTACAATCCTAGGAAAGTTTGGGTCCCGGAGCCGAATCGATTAGATTGTACAACACCTAAAAGTCGACTTAATCTTCCCTACTCAACAACATGCATGGTCTAATGAGACTCGAGTTGGGTTATGTCTTACAAGTCTCATTGAAAAGATAGGAGATGATAGTAAATGCAAGGATTCATAGGCTTAGCATTTCATCAAATATAACATGTGCATGAGTTGAGATCAAAACAAGCAAGCAAATAAAACATGAAAGCATATTAATTTAAGCATGAATCATTCCCCATGTTGGTTTCCCTAATCACCCATTAACCCTAGCTAAGAGACTACTCACTCATTATCATGTTGATCATGCTAGCAAGGTTGTCAATCATACCAACAATATGAAACATGATGAATAAATAAAAGTAATTAACAATAATTAAAAAGGGATTAAGAGATTATACCTACTAATGATTCCAATAATAAAGCAAGAATAATAGAAGTACTTGAATGCTAGATTGAGAGGTTGTCAATCTCCCAATAATAACCCAAATAATCTTCAATTACCCAAAATAAAGGATGAACAAAAGAGAGATTAAAGAACTAAAACTTGGATTAAAACTTGATTAATACTTGATTACAATATTGAAGAGAGATTTGATTGATATTAACTACACTAATTATTGATAAGAAGAACATGCTCCTCTAATTAGCCTAATGGGGTATTTATAGTGAAAATTAGGGAGGATGCATTAGGGTTAACTAAGGGCTAAACTAGTAATTACACTTTTTAAGTTGAGCAAGGAGGACCCGGTATTTTTGGAGAGAAGGGCTTCTCTTTTCGTAGCTTGAAGAAGACAATCCGTGCTGTGAAGAAATCCGGGCGGAATAAGGTCGGGACGGACGGATTTGGGCGGTGGAATCCGAGCGGATTCTGAGGAATCCGGACGGATTGTTGAGGGGGAATCCGAGCGGATTCAGGCACGAGACGCTCGGATTGTGCAAGGGCTGGACGGGCGGATTGTTGACAATCCGCTCGGATTGTCAGTCAGCATAGTAACTTCTTCTTTTCTTCCCTTTTCTTCATAAATTCCTTGGGGATTTCCTTGGGGACTCAAGGATCTTTCCTCAACATTGCTCTTCTACTATGATATGTACAAAGGCCTTCTAATCTTGTCTCTCCTTGATGCTTGGTCATTGAATTCGATCAATTTAGTCTCGTTTTGCCAAGAAAATGCAAGATTCTTACTCCTCTCCTACCAAGGGATCAAAATCTCAAAGAATATGCAAAACAAAGAACTAAAGATAAGAAATGACCCAAATAAGCACTAAAAAGCATGGAAACAAGGCTAATTCGGGGGCTAAATATGCGCCAATTATGGTCACATCACCTTTTCTTCAAAGTATAAAATGGGAAACTCTAATGTTGTGGCTGATACGCTTTCGAGGAGGCATTGTTTGCTTGTTGCACTTGATGCGAGGTTACTTGGATTTGAGCAATTGAAAGAATTATACAAAGATGATCCTGATTTTTCAAATGAACTTATCAGTCCTACTAATTTGTTCTCGGTGCAAGAAGGATATTTGTTCAAAGGAAACAAGCTTTGTATTCCTAAGAGCTCAATTCGAGAGCTATTGGTTAGAGAAGCACATGGAGGAGCGTTGGCTGGACACTTTGGCGTCAATAAGACTTATGATATACTTGGAGAGCACTTCTATTGGCCTAAGATGCTCAAGGATGTGCAAGATGTGATAGCAAGGTGTGCTACATGCCAAGTATCGAAAAGTTCATTCACTAAGGGGCTTTACACTCCCTTACCAGTTCCTACACATTCATGGAACGAGGTAAGCATGGATTTTATTGTTGGGTTGCCGTGAACTCAAAGAGGTAAAGATTCAATCATGGTGGTGGTTGATCGATTCTCAAAAATGGCTCATTTCATACCGTGTCACAAAACTGATGATGCTTCTAAAGTTGCTGAGTTGTATTACAAGGAAGTTGTTCGTCTACATGGCATTCCTAAAACTATTGTTTCCGATCGAAACACTAAGTTTTTAAGCTACTTTTGGAAGACATTGTGGCGTTTGGTTGGTACTAAGTTGTTGTTTAGTACTTCTCACCATCCCCAAACTGATGGTCAAACGGAGGTGACAAATCGAACTCTTGGAAGTTTGTTACGAGGTTTAGTGAGTAAGAGCACAAAGGATTGGGATGTGAAGTTGGCACATGCTGAGTTTGCCTATAATCGTACACCGTCTATGACTACTGGCCGTGCACCATTCGAGATCGTTTATGGGATAAATCCTTATCTCCCTATTGATCTTATTCCTATTCCAAAGAAGGAGATGGTAAGTTTTGAAGCTAAGGAAAGACAAGCTGCATTCTTGCGTACGTGCGAGCAAATCAAAACTCAAATTGAGAAGGCTAATGCAAGATACAAGGAGAAAGCTAATAAGCATTGAAAACAGCTTACATTCAAGGTGGGAGATCTTGTTTGGTTATATCTTCGCAAGGAGAGGTTTCCCTCGAAGCGAAAGAACAAGTTAATGCCAAGGGCCGATGGTCCATTTAGAGTGCTTGAGCGCTACGGTGAAAGTGCTTACAAAATTGAACTCCCTGATGAATATGGTGGTATAAGTGCTACTTTCAATATTGGTGATCTTTCTCCATACTTGGATGATGAAAATTTGAGGACAAATTCTTTTGAAGAAGGAGATAATGATGTGGGAGCAATGTCGAGCGCACTCTTACTTAACGCTGATCCGAGTCCTTATTTTGGTACTAAAAGAAATGCGAGCTATGTCACAAAGATAAGTTAGACGTCGAGCTCAAACTGATCCGAGAAATGCCGTACACGAAGCACCGTCCAAGGAGAGTGCCGCCCATGTTAGAGGATTATTTTAGTCTTCCTCACCTAGTTTTCCTCACCTAGTTTTTACAAAAATCTAGCATATTTTTTCTATATAATTTTAAATAATGCCTTGGTGCCCAAGCATGCCTAGGAAATAGTTTTTAGCATTTAATGCTGCCTTGGAGCCCAAGTACATCCTAGGCTATATAAGAGGCGAAAATCCTCATTTGTAATCATCCAATTTTCAGAAATATAAACCCTAGTGTAGAGATTTTCTCTCAAACTTTGAACGCTTGCGAGTGTTCTTGTCTTCCTTGCGAGGTCGGCGCCTTATTTCATCCTTGTTTACTGTGTGTTCTTGGTTGAAATATCCTTTGTTTCCCTCCTTGTTCCTGTGTGGTCTTGGTTGGAGATTTCAGTTTTAGTTGAGTTATCTTGCGAGGTTTCTTAGCTAATCCATATCCATTTTACTTAACATTTTCCGCTGCAATTTAAACTCATAAAACACCAAAAATATCACTCACAATACTTTACCAAATCAGGCCTTTTCGTGTCTAACATTCACACCGATTTAGTACCCGGTTTTACATCAGAGGAGAAGGAATATTTTATCTTTATAAAATTCTTATTTTAGATGAATGTGTAAAATAAATAATACTAATTTTTCAAGTAGTGTATTAGACAAATTATAGAGAAAACCCATGGTCTTTTCTATTGTCAAAACCGGGTAAGGGGGGAGGTTTTTAGGGCCAATGCATGAGCAAGGTGCTCTTCACAAGAGGCACTAGGGTTGCATTGTTAGGTCTAGAAGGAAATGATTATGTTTACCACTAACATAATCAACACAATATCTTCCTAATACTCCCCTTAATTTCGGTTTACATGGATAAAATGGACTCCATTTTATCTTTGTCAAAATGTCAATTTGTCATATGTCACATGTCACATGTCACATAAAATTGTTATGTATTTTTAAAATATTAAAAATCAACGCATTAATAAAAATAAATCATATACAAAAATCGACTTAGTAATTCATAATTACTTGTACCAAAATATTTTACCAATTATAAATCACAACATCTTGTATTTATAATAATTTATTCATTCAAATGCAATTGTTTCCTTAAACAATAATTTCATCTAAGTAATTAAAACAATTCGATTACTTAGACCGTATCTTATTTAATCAAATTACAATGAGACACGTAAATATTACTTCCAAAATCGTCCGTCAATTTTAAGTAATTTAATTAACCCGTATCGTCATACGATCAATTAAATGATCAATCAAGTGTGTTACCCTTTAGGTATGACCTAAGGGGATCAACTGATCACCACCGTCGCACGACAGTAATGTCAAACTCTAGTTAGCCAGTCATTACCGATATGTGTGGACCAGTTGACAGTAAAATATTACTTCCCAATTGTATTCTTTAAAACGAGACTTTAACATGTGATCATCATGATCAACAGTTGTGATCGCATTATTGTCGGAGGACACATATTCCAACAATCTCCCACTTGTCCTCGACAAGTGTGCGTCAGCAATTCTCTTCTCCTATTACTATGTCCCACTCAATGCAAGGTGTTTTTCAGGTCGTACTTGCAAGTGATCATATCGAGAGTGGTTTCCTCGATCTGGAGAATAACTAATTGACCGGATTTATCCACCATGGATATAGTCCGAGCCTGGCCACGCATTTCCAGTTCATTACTCTTCGAGTGGCCCTGAGATATTATTATAACCCTGACTAGGGGTGGACAATTCCTATCGCACTCATTCCCTTCGACTAGCCACAGCCATTATAACCCAAAATATGCCCATTTGACCCCATTTACGAAGGTCGTAGTAACACAAATCAAAGTTAATCTGAAACTGTGCCATCTTAGGCGAATAGTCTTTAGTCAAAAGAATCGACTCATTAGAATACTATAGTAGCTCTCGCCACGACCAGACTATATAAATTTGCCAGAACTCTATAAGCGGTCATAAGGCTCGACAAAATGTTCCCAACAGTCTGCCTATGTGATCGACTAGTCATTCTCATATAACTCCATGGCATTTGAACTTGCCATCAATCGCATCACACTGTAGTCACTTCGAGACGTCACCTCATGTAAGTAACTATGGGCAAATACAATGCTAATCCGTGTTCACTTTAACGGGGTTCAATTGTCTCTACAACCCGTTTGGATGTAACAAAGTATAAGGTGAGTTAATAATACCTCAAACGACAAATGTCAACATCACACTCTAGTAGTCAATACCATATTACAACCTTGTGATGCATATCGTAAGTGTGTAAACACTTGTTGATTGCAATAGAAGTTTAACATATCATGTGTCCATGTGTTTAAACTTGATCGCATTTTCCTTTATGTTCATGTTATCTATCTTAGCATGAACCTTACCAAGTACACATCTAGGTTCCCAACCTCGGTTTCGGTTCTTTATCTTGAAAGAACTTCCTTGTCGATTATCACATAACGAACGAATTTGTGGTGAATGATATAACTTGTACTGGTCAACTACTCCACCCACATACAATGCACTAGGTATATGTTTCATAGAGTCTTGCAACAATTATCAAGATGAATAGCCTAGCACTTCTCACAAGTCCTAGCATAATAGGAAAAATTAGTTTTGAGTAACTTCTTATTCAACTAAGTATCTTTCCAAAACTTTTATTTCTCTTTTTAGCTTGAAAGGCTTAGGATTCTCATAAATCCTTACATGTGTTCGAACTGCAATATGTGCAACCTTTTGATACACAACAGAGTCTTCTGTCAAACAATGAAATCGCTCATCGGATTCTCCTCGAGAATTCATGACGTTTCTTTTATGGCTTCCCAATGATCCATCATGCTCTTCTGCATATGATTCATTTTGGATATGTGCATGATTATTCTAATGGCGGAAACATTTGTAACCTTTAATCATGTCATCAACTATTCTTAGGTTCAAGGAACGACCATGACTGCTAATGGCAATTCTATTTTCATTTACATGAATAACGTACGTTTCTTGTTGATTCGATGTGTATGTCTCAATACTTATCCAACATCTCATGATGTGATTGGATTCATCATAGTCCATTTTCATCCAGAATTGAAAACTCAAATACTCCTTTATGAAGGAAGGTATTAGCTCGTCATTCTTCAATGAGTGATGAGTTATAAACTTTTACAAGATGATTGCTCCCACTAAATTCCATGTCTTCACATGATAACTTCCAAACTCCCACTTAATTCCAGATGTTTCGTAATTGACTACTCAATTGAGACATTTCAAGAATTGAAATATATGTTGCTTTGTTTAAGTTATTGAGATAAAACCATATATGTTCCCTTATATCCTTTCAAAATACCTATTTTGAAGTGGTCTCATCTTAACCTTATGGAAAGAGATTTTAATCTCTAACTCATTCATATCATAATGATGCGTAGCAATGTCATTATTTAAATATAAATAATATCTAATACACGTCCTTCAAAATACCCCTTTCGGAAGGAGGTTTAACCATTTCATTTCATAATGAGGTTAAGTAATGACATTAGCGTGGTTAATACTTAACTTAGCTATTGAGGATATCGGTATATCAATCCGTGCAACTTCTAATCATAAATCTCATTTATTTTCTAGGATGTAACTTTGATTCATTTAGGCTCTTAAGTAAATATCAATGTTGAAACTATTGGTCAAAATTTATCATAAACTAGTCAAAACTCTTGTTAAGACTTTATATTAGTCATTCTTATTCCAAAACTTTCTTTTGGTCTCCTCGTGTAGTAATCTTGAGAACATATTCTTTTGATTACTTCACTTGATCTCTTTTGTCATGTAGATCTATTTGAGACCATAGATCTCATCTATTGGGTATACTATATATATATATATATATATATATATATATATATATATATATACCTTTATTCAAATCATTCTCCTTTGCGTAGATCTCATTTACACAAGTACACACACAAATTTATCGTGGTGTTGTGTCCTCATCTTTCTCCCACTCTATCTTTAGAATAAATACACTAGAGATTCAAAGATAGCTTATGAGACACAAATAATGATTTTTGAAGTAGAAGGAGGACTATCTCATAGGTTGACTAATTGTTTTAGATTTCGCAAGTGTACTTGGTGATTAACTTTCCTTTAAGAGAGTTCATTAACTCAATATCACTTTATAAATGATCATACACAAGCCTTAAGCTTGTGGACATATAATGAATCCCATCATTATAGTTGTTAATTAGATCACTTTAAGTGAATGATCATATGTTTATATAAGCAAGCGGATAAAGACGAATTTTAGAACAAGGATAAAAACGATAAAACGGGTGACTTGGGTTGCAAACCAAGCCACCATTATCCAAAATACAACCAATATCCAAAATGCATTTCCATGTCGAACACGGAAATCGAAAGGTTCTAAAATCCGAAACATAATTAAAATAAGACAATAAAAAGCGAAGCTTCATGGAAGCTATCCCTAGATTCTCTATGGTTTCTCAAGCTTGCTTTTCTTTTCCCTTGTCCTTGCTTGGTGGAGGCCCTATTTACAATAAAAAGGGGGATACATTATCACAACTTTGTATCACCATACCATAGTTGAAATAGAAACATAAAAGAAAGGATAGTCATTTACCTACTGGAGTGATTTTCCAGCCTTAATGTCACCAAGGTATTTGGAACAATTTCTTTTCCAATGTCCAACAACATTACAATAATGGCATTTATCAAGAGGACCCTTCTTGATCTTTGAGGTGCTAGCTTCATAAGTCTTAGCTTTGGTGAAAGTGGGAGCTTGCTTCTTACCCTTCTTCCCATTCTTTTTGAACTTCCCCTTGCTTTTGGTGCTAATGTTAAGCACATCCTTAGGTGGGTTCACATTTAACCCCATGTCTCTTTCGGCTTGCACAAGTAACTTGTGCAATTCTTCAAGAGACACGTCCTTGTCTTGCATGTTAAAATTCACCCGGAATTGAACATATGCCTTGACTTTGGATAAGGAGTGTAGAATCCTATCTACAATGAGTTCTTTGGGGATTTCAACTATTTGAATCTTCAAAGTCTCGACTAGCTCCATTAATTTGAGCACATGAGGGCTAACCTTTTGGCCCTCTTTGAAGTCGAGATCAAAGAATGCCGCGGCCGCCTCATATTGGACGATCCGCGGAGTTTGTGAAAACATTGTCACAAGCTTGGAGTAGATTTCATTAGCGGTGCCCATTTTAAAGGCTCTCCTTTGGAGATCCGCCTCCTGACACGTCTGTCGCGTACCTGTCAAAAATACCAACTGGCTCTAACTAATATAGCTAGGGAAGTCGGGTCGAATCCACAGAGAGGTAGGAAATTGTCGGCTAAAACTAGGTTCGTCAAGGTAACCAAATTGGGGGTTTATAAATGTGATTTCTAAACTAAGAGAAAGGAGAAGAGAAATAAAAGAGAGGTAAAAACAGATAGAGAAAAACAGCTAAGACAAACGGTTCACCATAATCATCCGGTCGAGTAATCTAGGTCTCAGGTCAATGCAAATACGGTCTAAGGGGTAGCGAACGTCACCTTGCGGCCCTTAATTCACCCTAAAGTGTAAACAGCTTAACTTTCGTCCTCACTGCAATACTCTATTGTTCGTTACTAGTCTACCTTTTCCAACCTTTCGGTCCAGGTCAAGGATCACTAGGAATTATAGGTCTAATTGCGTCGACTCAATTAGAAAGATACAGTTAAATGTAGCATTTAACCAACAGACAAGATCAAAGATTAACCTAATAAATCGATTACTCTCCCTTCATATTACGGATCCCCTATAGTCTTAGCATAAGAAAATTAGCTACTCATAACCATTGAATTATCAGTAACAACGAACAAATAATTAAAACTAGACATAATGATAAAACTGACAACAATTCAATTGAAGCAATGATAACAATTCAGAAGAAGGGAAGAATTAAAAGCAATAATGCAATTAAGAATAACAGTAGATCGAAAATACCAATCGTATCCCAAATCCGAGTAGCAAAAGTAAAAGAAAGGCAAAATCCAAAGAACAGTGACAAGAAATAGAGTCCAACTAACGTGTGTGGAAGAGATCAGTAACGTAGTTACTCTTCTCCAGTCTTATACTAGCAATCCATCCTAAAACCTAATCTATGGACTAATTACAAAAGCCCATAATATGATTAGGCGGAAATTAACTAAAGCACACGAAACCACTCGATCGAGTAGGGATAATCTACTCGATCGAGCAAAATCATCACCAAACCACTCGATCGAGGAGATACAAATCACTCGATCGAGCAGCTCTTGCAAAAACTCCTCGATGGCTCCTTAAACTGGTCGATCGACCAATCCTGAGTATATAGAGCATTCGATCGAGTAGTGAATCACTCGATCGAGCTTTATAGGTACGTTAGGACTTGAATTGCTTCCGAACTCAGCTCATACGTCTTCCAAGTGTTAGATTTCCCAGCTCCGGCTCCTTATTTTCCATGAATGCATACAATTGGGACAATTAAGGCTCGATTTAGCTTCTCTTCGGTTCAATTCCTGCAAATTACAAATAACGGACCAAAGTAGAATATTCGGGGGTATTTGTAGCCAGATGCTACATAAAAGCATAGAAATGCGTGTAAAGATTAGGTGAAAACCTTATATAAAAGACACGCATCAAATCTCCCCAAACCAAACCTTTGCTTGTCCCCAAGCAAATATGAATGCAACTAAGGGTGAACAATGGAACGGGACCAACGCATCAGCTACAAATCATCCACTAGAACCAATTTAATGCGATAACATGACAAAGTGGCAGTGAAAAGTGCAAACGAGTTAATTTAATGTTTCAAACTTACTGAACCGTCAACCTTGCAAGACTCAAAAGATATGGAACTCTCACGGGTCGCTCGTCACTCAAATCAGGCACAAGGTGAGTATATATATGAAAGATAGGAAGAAGTAAGACACTCACCTAACTCGACCTATAAGAACATGCATGCAGTTAACATGAATAAAGTCTCTACAACCGTACATATGCATTCCAACCATACTAATGACCAAGACACGTGCCGAGGACTTACATTTGGGTAAGTGAGGTAATGGGTGAGAAGGGGCTAAAATGAATTTGGATATGTGGGGTTAGTAGCCAAGCTAGCAACAACGGATCCAAATATAGATCGCATCCCAACTTCGTACTCATGACAAAGAAGATAAAACGGTGCAAAATTATGCACTAACTCACAAAACAC